>NC_084731.1:76980875-77028375 GCF_033978785.1 Entelurus aequoreus | reverse complement strand
GAATTTTACCGCTAAAACAGTGGTATTGTTCTTCCATTCCATTCCATTCCATATATTAAATTTTTTTATATGCTGTAAAAAAAAAACCCACTGCTTGTACTGTAAAATTCTGGTGACTGAGCTGCCAGTTTTTAAAGTAAAATTTAAAGATTTTTTTTGCAGCTTATGTAAAAAAAATATATTGTTAATGTATTATATATATACACATGTATATTCATATATTACTCATTGTTAAAAGCGGCCCTCTGAGGGCAACCATGACTGCGATGTGGCCTTCAATTAAAAAGAGTATGACACCACTGTTCTAGTATCTGTGATTAAAATTTGGGATCATTCGGTCACAGTCCCTAGGTGGAGTTCGTCAAAATACAAAGCCTGGTTTTGTCCCAAAATGTTTGTTTTCAAACTTGGGTTCTTGGGACTTTTTCGTGAACCCTGCTATTGACATTCTCACCAAATTTTGTGACATTCGTGAAACTACTACAAGGATCTTTTTTCCCCGCTAAATTCATAGGAAGCTCTACGGATTGACTTTTTTTAAATCATATTTTTTTTTAGCATTTTACCACAGTTACAAAAACTGTAAGCAGAAGTTTACGATGGCCGTACGAGTCGCAGGAATCAGGGCGAGTAAATGGCACGGTAAATAAGAAAGGGGCGTAAAGATGTCTTTAGGGTGTCATCTTCATCATACACATACTATCAGAACATGGTAGTTAACTTATACGGGTTTCGTGTTATCGTAGGTTACAATTTACCTTCACAATTTATCTTCCACCATCAGTCTAGTATCCCTGATTTAAAATTGGGATCATTCGGTCACAGTCCCTAGGTGGAGTTCGTCAAAGTACAAAGCCTGGTTTTCTCCCAAAATGCTTCTTTTCAAACTTGGGTTCTTGGGTCTTTTTCGTGAACCCTGCCATTGACATTCTCACCAAATTTTGTGACATTCGTGAAACTACTACAAGGATATTTTTCCCCCCGCTAAATTCATAGGAAGCTCTACGTATTGACTTTTTTTTAATCATAGTTTTTTTTTTAGTATTTTACCACAGTTACAAAAACTGTAAGCAGAAGTTTACGATGGCCGTACGAGTCGCAGGAATCAAGGCGAGTAGATGGCACGGGAGATAAGAAAGGGACGTAAAGATGTCTTCAGGGTGCTATCTTCATCATACACATACTATCAAGGTCTCAGAAAGTGGAGGTGACTTATACGGGTTTCGTGTTATCGTAGGTTTTTCCCTAAAATCCTTCACAATTTATCATCCACCATCAGTTTGGTATCTGTGATTGAAATTTGGACTCAAAGTCCCTAGGTGTAGTTCATCAAAGCCTGGTTTTTCTCCCAAGATGCCCGGTCGACTGTTTGTTTGTTTTCAAACTTGGGTTCTTGGGACTTGGGCTCTTTCTTCGTGACTCCTACTATTATTAAAAATAATCTCACCAAATTGTGTGACAATCCATGAAACTGGTACAATTATTATTATTTTTTGGTTGTAAAATGTATATGCACG
Organism: Entelurus aequoreus; assembly: GCF_033978785.1. Lineage (NCBI taxonomy): Eukaryota > Metazoa > Chordata > Actinopteri > Syngnathiformes > Syngnathidae > Entelurus > Entelurus aequoreus. The sequence goes on along the minus strand of NC_084731.1, from coordinate 77,026,858 downwards.
CTGACAAACAGGGGAATTGTGATGAGTTTGCATGCATGTTAAGTAATCATAAACCTTGCGGTTTATTTAGGGAATTACGAAACACATATTATGTACCAGATTGCAACAAAAGTGCTGATGTCAGCACATTTATGTAATCAGCAATTGACCTCCTGAACGACTGAACTGAGATTAGATTGATTTATTACACGAGTTATTAAGGTCGTGGTCCACATATTACAGCACAGAAAGTAATCATTAATAGTGCAAATAAAATAAACAATCTTCTTCACAGGACTGCAAGCCGCCCCAATCGCACCTCAGAGAGGTTTACCGAAGGCGTCATCGGCCTTCGAGCTCTCAGATGACTCGAACACCATCAAATATCTTCCTGATGGCTTCCAACAAGGCACCGAGCCCTCCAAGAGGTTCTTTGACAACGGACTAGTACGAGACCACATCGGGGAGATGAGCAGGAGGACGGGTAAGTAGAAAGATGCGCAACACGGACACACTGTACTTGTTAGCTAAACCAGCCTGCTGATGTTAGCATGCTAGCAATTGACTAACATTATCAAGTAGCGTTTTGACATTAGAATGGTTTAAATCGGTTGAGCAAGGGTGAAGTAGTAACAGAGAGTAGAGAATAATTATGGTAGACTTTTCTTGTAAACGCTGAAAAGCAGAAATCGAACGGAAATGCTAAGTTAGCATGCTAGCAGCAATTAACACAATATATGACGCCTGGGTGTATATACCTGCAAAAAGCTGGCATACTAATGCTAGCATGTTAAATGTTAGCATGCGCCAAGTGACTCTGAGGTGTACGCCAGTAAAAATGAGCTAGTTGCTAATATTAGCAACCTAGCAATTAAGTAACATTATCGAGTAGCGTTTTGACTTTGGAACCATTTGAATCCATTATGAAATATGGAAATAGTATCACCCCCTTTTTTATTGCCTTTTCGCAGGTGTACACCCAAGAGTCTTATATTTTAGTTTGGCTTTGGCTTTTCAGCATTCACACGCGATATCTACCGAAATCCATCCTGATTCTCTAAATGATTCTGTATTCAAATGTGTTACTGCTTCCACATTTCTTAACCGATTCAAATTGTTGCAAAATCAAAATGCTACTTGATAATGTTTGCTAAAATTAGCAACTAGATAATTTTCACTGCCATACACTTCAGAGTCAAATGTTTTGTTACTTGAAGCATGCTAACTTGTAGCATGTAGGCATGCGAACGTCAGCGTGCTAGCTTTTTAGCTAGTTTTAAAGGTATACACATCAGAGGCAAACATTTGTGTAATTCACGGATATTAACTGTTAACGTTAGCATGTTAGCATTCTATACGTTGGAATGCTAGCTTTTTTAGTTCATTTTACAGGTAGGCCTACACCGAGTCAAATATTTTATTAGGTCATTCATGCTAACTGCTAGCCTATAAAAGTTATCATGCTATCTTTTTGGTTCATATTCCAGGTATATGCAGACGATAGTCCAATATAAAATTTTTCACGAATGTTTCTGGTTAGCATGTTAACGTGAACATGCTAACTATATTATCACATTTAGCAGGAATACACCTCAAAGTGAAATATTTTGTTTCTTCGCTCATACTAACGTCAATGTCATATTTTTGGCTAATTTCACAGATTTATGAGGACAGTCAAATATTTTGTTATTTCCCGCATGCTAACTTTTAACATGCTATCATTAACATGTTAATATGGTAACTTTTTTGCGCATTTTGCAGATATATATTTTGTTTCTTGATGCTATCTGGCTATTGTGCTAACTGTTAACATTTCAGTTCGGATTCTATTTTTCAGCATTCACATGCAATATCTACCGAAATTGCATTGTGTTATAGATTACATTACATAAATTACATTATAGTAGTGAGTAGAGACTGCGAAAAAACAACAGGTCTTCCCCAAACTGTTCTCTTCAAAGTTGGAAGCATAGTACTGTATGAACCTTCTTGAACTAAAGACTGTTGTAGTCCAACCCTCTGTTGATTAAGTGACTGATATGGAGTTACGTAGTTCTTGGGACAATCTACTTACTGCCTTGAAGCAGTTGGATGCCTCGACTAATTGCTTGTCAACTCTCATCTGTAGCTTTCATCCACAACCTTGTTGAAAATGCTCCAGGAGACCTGGAGACGAAACACTGGTTGGCAGATGAAGGTAGGAGAAATGGTGACAATTAACAGAAAGTAAACTCACTAAATTCTCTCATGTTCAATTGAAATATCACCCATGCTGGGTTCTAGGAAATCAAACTATATGTGACTGATGGAAACAGAACATGCTCTTTTTTCAGTTCCCGTCGATGTGCCAGCCAAAAAGAATGGAGGGGGTTGGGTTCGAGTTGAGGAAGCTTCTTCGTCTCAACTCCCAGATGGTTTCAGACAAGGAACCGAACCGTTCATGTCGATCCCAGATGGTTTCAGACAGGGAACTGAACCGTTCATGTCAATCCCAGATGGTTTCAGACAGGGAACTGAACCGTTCGCCTCTATCCCAGACGGTTTTAGGCAGGGAACCGAACCGTTCATGTCGATCCCAGATGGTTTCAGACAGGGAACTGAACCGTTCGCCTCTATCCCAGACGGTTTCAGGCAGGGAACCGAACCGTTCATGTCGATCCCAGACGGTTTCAGGCAGGGAACCGAACCGTTCTCCTCTATCCCAAAGGGTTTCAGACAGGGGACAGAACCTACAATTTTTACTCCTAGGAGCTTCAAACAGGAAGCAGAGCCCTCCGTTTCTATCCCAGACGGTTTCAGACAGGGAACAGAACCGTTCATGCCAATCCCAGACGGTTTCAGACAGGGAACCGAACCGTTCATGTCGATCCCAGACGGTTTCAGGCAGGGAACCGAACCGTTCATGTCGATCCCAGATGGTTTCAGACAGGGAACCGAACCGTTCATGTCGATCCCAGATGGTTTCAGACAAGGAACCGAACCGTTCATGTCGATCCCAGACAGTTTCAGACAAGGAACCGAACCGTTCTCCTCTATCCCAAAGGGTTTCAGACAGGGGACAGAACCTACAATTTTTACTCCTAGGAGCTTCAAACAGGAAGCAGAGCCCTCCGTTTCTATCCCAGACGGTTTCAGACAGGGAACAGAACCGTTCATGCCAATCCCAGATGGTTTCAGACAAGGAACTGAACCTGTTGTTTTGACACCTGGCGGTTTCAGACAGCAAACCGAGCCATCTAGGTCTCTCCCTAACGGATTTAGACAGGGAACAGAACCATCTCTAAATATACCAGTGGGTTTAAGGCAGGGAACAGAACCATGGGTTAAACACACAGAGGAACAGGGCCGGTCCACTCCCAGCCTCCAAACATGTCAAGGGGAGGTGATCAATGGAAACTGCTACGAGTTTAACCCAACTCCACTGAATTTCCAAGAAGCACAGGTTAGTCTCGGTGTTCCCCACCAGTTACTTAATCCGGTTGTCCCAAGTCTGATTGTGTGCTTTGTTTTTAGGATTTATGCAAAGCTCAGAACACACACGCTGAGCTCGCATCTGTGACAAGCGGGGACCTTCATTCCCGCCTGGTTTCCATGGTTACCAAGGGCGGTCAGATCAGCCCACGGTTGACGTGGCTGGGAGCCGTGGTCAAGGCAAGTCCAGCAGCATAAACATGTCAGAGTTTTTATTCACAACCCTGAATGAAGGCCAAGGGTACCTCTATCAGATACGTTATCTACTGTTATTCTCTCCTTGGTCAGACATTGACCCTTGGACTTGGACGTACATGTTTCTTGTAGTAGTGAAGTCTTATTTGACTTAATATTAATGGATTGTTTTGAATGCTGCAGAACCAGCAGGCCTCCTGGGTAGACGGGTCAGAGTGGACTTATAGTGACTGGATGCCGGGTCAGCCTAACATTCACACCAACAAGCCAGTCTGTGTGGAGATGTTCAAAATAGGTAAGAGGACTTCCCGAAAACCCGCTCAAATTTAATATTCCAAATTATAAGTACAAAGGATTTTTTATGTTTGGTGAATGGCCATATTTTAGGTAAAAATCAAAGAAAGTGGCAAAAAATAAGCTGGGGACAATAAAGGGTTTCCACTTTACCAGGATCACAGAAATTAATTTAAAATTGCATCCATTTTATTTTCCGGGTATCTTATTTTGAAAGAATCCTCACCTCCGTCCATGCGTCACACAATAAAAACTTTATTCATTGCGTGCAGTTACGTCAAGCTAGCAATAGGGATGCAACGATAAACGGTTAACTGATAAACCCCGGTATAACTTTCCAATGTTATTAATACTGTTTTATATCAAAATGATCGCAAAACGGTGATTGACAACACTTTGATCAACTCAAGGACGTGTAACACTGATCATTTACTGAAGAAGTGAGCTAGCTCTCACTATCTTATATGCTAACATGAAAACAAGCGCGATTATATGTATTTTTCCTTTAAAATACGACATTCCCAAATGTTTATTCAATTGTGCACATTACACCTACAAGGTGTGCTTTTTTTTTTTTTCGACAAGAGATCCATACTCAAGCGAGACAACAGGAAGTGAATTTGCGTGAAGTCCCATTAACAGGAAGTGACGCGCCCAATGCACGGTTTTTTCTTTATCATTGAAAAAACACAAAAACTTTAAGAATTAAAACAGAAGAAGATAACATATTTAAACACTCAAATAAAAATAGTACGGCTTTTAAGCAGCCCGAAAATTTTATAATATAACATATTTCTTCTGCCAAGAAACTATATCGTGTGGCTATGTATTTAATTGTGTAAATAAACGTGGTTATTGGGTTAGGGTTACTTCTTGAGCAGATTCATCAATACTGTGACAATAGTAATTGTGATAATTTTAGTGACAATGACTGTGTTTTTTTTTCAATTTAATTTTACTTGGTCTCATCGTCCACAACTACGCTGCATTCAAGGACGGCTAAAAAAAGTGGAAAAATAAGCACAATAAAACAGGTAAAACTATGAGCTTTGTATACATTTTACAATAAAATAATTGCACTCGTGTTGTTGCAGCCTACATAAAACCTAAAAATCGTCACATCAAAAATAATTAAAATCTATTTATTTGTGTTTGACCCCCAAAACAGCACAATTTTAAAACGTAACATGTCTTTTATGATGAAAAACTAACTTTTAGGTAAGAAATATTGAAAATATTGGATGAAAAACAGTGCAATAGAATGTGTACCAAGAAACACAAATATTTTTATGAAGTAATGTAATAATAATACAGGATTTTTTCTTCATATTTTCATGGATAAATGTCAGCCACTTGGAAATTATTTTAACATCCTTAGCTTGCGTTATCCACTTGTTCTGCTTCAGTATGGTGCAGGATAGCAGTACTACACTCCAACTGCTACGTTAAGTTAGCTAGCTGCACGGTCTTTGATGATTTCTTGCTTTAATTCAGTGACTATCGTCCAATTCTTCTTCTCAACGCTGTCCTTCACACTAATTTTCTTCCTTCCCATACGTGGAACCACAAAGTTATGTCCATCTGTAGCTATAAGCTAACGCTAGCGAGTAAGACCGGATGTTTTTGTCGGATTTTAGGGGGTTCACGGCGACCTTGACTGCGCCAACGAGAGGCGAGGAGGCTCGTAACTCCAATTTTTGCTCGTAAAATAAAGGCATAGAGACAACTCGTTTCACTTCAGATTAAAAATAAATCATTTACAGTACAACACTCAAAGTCATTACTTTGACTTTTTTACTTTAAAGACATGATATTATGCTATAAAATGATTGTTTCGTAGTAGTAAATATATACACATGTTGGGGGAATATGTTCCCTCCTTTGAGCAGAATGTAATGCTTTGAAGTCACTAGTTTCGGCCTTCGTTTTGCTCAAGCACCCTATTTTACGGACAATATAACCCGCATACACCAAGGCTTTGAAGAAAAAAAAAAAAGTCTTCATATATTAGCTACACCGGACTATAAGCCGTAGATACATATAGATGTTGCGAAATGAGTTGTTTACACATAAATATTTTGTAAATGTTTATTTACATACCATAATTGTTTCCAAACGATGTCTGTAACAAGGCAGTAAAACGATTGATCAAACAAAACAGAAGTCATCATCATGGATCCGCTAGCTCTCCAATCAGCTAAACAGACTCAATAACTCTACGGTGACATTTTGGTGAATTTACTTAGGAATTTATGAAACTGAAACTATACAAAAATAATCCCATTGTAAGTTAATAATACTAGCAAAGACATTTGTAAACGTGTTAGCATATTAGCAAATGCTAATGATGCTAGTTGATAACATTACGATAGCACGTACAAATATGCATGTAAACACTTCTACAGACATCACACATGGGACGGTTTAGTAAGTAAAAATAGTTTTTTAGTTACCGGTATATTGTAAAACTTAAAAACATTGCTTGGAGTGAAGAATCCATACGAATAAAACCACTATGGACGACTGAAAGACGTAACTGTACTTCCGGTTCAAAGCACTAAACAGAAGGAAATACTGTTGACGTTCACCAACCCGGCATCTGGCTAACTCGTCCAAAAGATGGCGCCATAGCAGAAACAATAACACACATTTTTAGTGTCTTTGCTTGGGTTTTTTGAAAACTAATTGCAATGGCCGTCAGCGAAGAAAAATCAATAAATTAGCTGCAGGGTCCAAAGCGTAGGAAAAAAGTAGCAATTTATAATCTGGAATTTTGTCAGCCCTTTGAGACACTTGTGATTAATGGCTATATAAATAAACGTTGATTGATTGATTGAAACTTTGAATTTAGGTAGATAAATATAATGATCTCAAATCTGTTTCTTATCTATACAAACACACACACCAAGGCAACTTTCAGTTTCGAGCCCCGCCAGGGCGAGGCAGGCAACATGGTACTATCTATCTATCTATGGACAAAAGCATGAGAGACGGGCGACCGTTTTAGAGATTTCTCCGAACTTTAGACGGCTTGGTTCGCTCTTTGTTTGTGCTTAATTGTCAATCTTCAGTTGTAGTCTCCTGTCATCATTTCAGACTTGGAACTGAAGGATCTGGTTGGTCTCTTCCCTCAAACAGGGAGGGTCCTAAACACACACGTCCATGCTTTTGAGCCTCCCACTTTAATCCTCACGATCAATCAAATGTTTAGAAATCTGATAAAATATTGGAAGTAATTGACTAAACTTTCTTGCAGACCAAAGTCGGTGGACGGCCGTCGACTGTGACCTGAAGCGAGCGTCCATCTGCTCGTATCCAGCGGCGGCGTGAAACCCCCCGGACGTGTAAGAAGGAATAAAACCATACCTGCATCGTGCACGTGTCTCTTTATTGTCGTACTTTTGTAGTCTAAAACCCGGAACGGACTTGCATGGTGGTGTTCCACCTGTGTATACAATGCAAGTATGTACACTTTAAGGAGCCAATTTGAACACAACTCGGTACCGTTGGAGTACCTGGAAAGTGCAAAAAGTACATTTAAAAAAAAGACAGAAATAATAAAAATCATGCTGTACACTACATATTTATATGGTGCTCATAAATAATCACAGATATACACGTTTCCATTTGGCGGCGGTCACAGAGAACGATGCTCAGATGCTAAAAGTCGCTTCCTGTCAAAAACACCAAAACTACGAGTGCCATCCTGGAATAAAGGCACTCCTCTTTTGTGGGACGTCTCGCAAGTCAATGTCGGATTTGTCAGTCAACTAAACCGACAGATCACAGAAGGAGATCCATCGTTTGGTCATTGATAATGTTTTGTTCAATACAAAAAAAATAAAACTGAAAAATAGCATTTTTCGTGTCAAAAAGCAATAACCAGATTTAAAATAAATAATTAAAACATTTATAAATCTTATAATTTATTCATTCATTATTCTATTAACTATTATAATTAATTTATTTTATGGTTCATACAACAAAATCACCAGTCTGCAAGTTTACAGCATTAATTCAGGAGATTAATCAACCAAAATAATCGCATCAATGAGGTCTAAATTCAGATTGATCTTGCTCCTTGACCTGCACCGTGATGGTGACTTGAAAGGTGGAGTAGGTTGTTCCACGCTCAGTGCCTACTTCAAAGATGCAAATACCAGGGAGAAAGTCAACCCTGACTGCACTTTACGTACAATGTATAAATGAAGGAAGATTTAAATAATGTTCTTGTATGACACTCGGACAATTACGTTGAATGATATCGGGGTATTTAAAAAAAAAGAAAGTTAATTTAAATATATGCAAGCAAGTAATTTACCGTGATTAATCCAAATAATTAATTCATCTGATTAAAGAAAATATGAAAGAAATACAAGGAAGAAGAAATACAGAAAAAAAAGTGTATTGATCGGTATAACAAAGAGGAGAGTGTCATGTATTTATACAAACTACATTGGGTGAAATGGTAAGTGGGTTTATTACACTTTATTACACATAAACTTGAGTAAATGTGGATGCAATTTTATATATATATATATGTGTACATATGTGTGTATATATATATATATATACATATATACACGCACATATACATATATATATATATATATATATATATATATATATATATATATATATATATATATATATATATATATATATATATATATATATATATATGTGTGTATATATGTGTGTATATATATCGTTTAAATCTGTCCTGTCCAGTCAATAATGCAAATCATATTGTTGATGTTATCATTATTTGTATTTAATTTGATTAAATGTTTGGCGTAGTCGAACTGGAGCAGGATGGGATAAAAAGAAGAAAAAAAGTATTTTATGAAAAACAAACCGTTTTTTTAGATCTAGTTATTGATTTTCAACACTGAAAAAAAAAATGTATTAAAAAAAATACTTTGGGATTTTTTTGTAGTTTCTGCTGACTGGTGATTTTCATATTTCTTTAAGAAAAAAATAAAAATAATAATAAATAAATAATATATATATATATATAAATGTTTTTAAATCTGTCCTGTCCAGTCAATAATGCAAATCATATTGTGGATTAAATGTTTGGATATATTTAGTGTTTGGCGTAGTCAGCCTGCAGCAGAAGAAGAAAAAATATATTTATGAAAAATAACTTTTTTTTTTGATCCAGTTACTGATTTTTGACAACAAAAAATAATTTGTTAAAAAAACAAATAAAGTTTTTTCCTTTTTCAATTTCCACTCATAAAAGGCAAGTACCAATGACCAAAAGATATACAAATATATTATGAGTGTGTGTATGAGCCACACTTTGGCTTGGCAACGTAAATAAACGCCATTACCGACACACTTCTGCAATCAATCGATGCAAAAACATGTCAATCCGTCTCCACAGGAGCTTCACACTGTGGCTTTAAGTATCCAAAATGACCATTAGTGTACATGAAATACCCTGTGAACAGACAGGAATGATTAAAAAAAACACACGCTAAAAGGAGCAAGAGGAAGACGTCGAGAACGTGCGAATGAAAGGCGACAAAGGAGACCCGCCAAAGTATTGCTATTAACGCTGACATTTTGCACATCATTCCTTGGGGCGCATGAACAGACTGAACACATTCTACGCTTGCTATAAATAAAAACAACCCTTTCAAGTAACTTAAAAACATTCATGCAAGTGCTAAGTCACCCGCTGCCCAGGCTCTTTAATGGCGCTTGTTGGAAAACAACAGTCTGAAGGTGAAAATGGAAAAGCAGAGAATTCCGAGTTGTTTTCCGACTAAAGGGGACACAAACATGAAGGCTGCAGCTACTTCTGGGTCTGAATCACAGCGCCAGCGCCGTGCGCTCAGTGCAGAGTGGGCCGCTTATAATTTACGTGACGCACGTGGGGTCACCTGGCAGGGATGGGCGTGAAGGGGGAGGGGTTTTAGGGCTTGGGATGTGGATGGGGGGGGGGGGGGGTGTGGGGGCGGCAGTCATGCTAGGTGGTGTAGTCCGACTCCTCAGACGCCAGCTTGGTCCGCCTCTTAGTGGAGCCCCACAGCCTCCGGGGAATCTGAGAGGAGCGGCGGTAGAGGAAGTAGGAAGGAGGAAGTAGGAAGGAGGAAGGGGGTGAGAGTGGGTGTGAAAGCGTGAAGCCAAAAGAAACAAGGAGAGGATACGATCCATGAGTCGATAGCATGTCCATATTTGATTATGAGCATTTGAAAAATATACTTTGGTATGGAAAGATGAAAAGGGCAAAGCGTGCCGCACAATGAAATACTATTTCCAAAACTCGACTCACATCCGAATCACCATTTCCTATTCATTCCTATTTTCGAAATCCATTAATCATTTTCAAAAATGGACTTTTTTTTTTTGCTATAGAAGAATCCATTTTTAAAAAAGACGTTTTAGGCCATGTCCGTGTAAGTAACCTTTTAAAAAAAAGTTTCATTATAATCATTACACCAAATAATAGATTGTGAGAATCAGCTTGAATCAGGACTTGTGTTGAATTGAGAATCGATTCTGAATCGAATTGCCACCCGGAGAATCGGAATTTGAAAGATTCAAACCCCTATTGTGTAATCAGTGCAATATTATCAGGGTGAATTTTTAGAAAGTAGCTACTACAAAATAAATGCACTCAGATGTTATAACTAGGGGTGTGCCGATACAATACCGATGTTGGAGCCTTGAGTATTGATTCAAAGTGATATCAGCAGGAATCATTACACACTTGTACTACATTGCAGTGTGGGATTTTGAAGGTTTGATGAAGCGACATGAGTCTAACAGAGAACAATGGTAAGTATGGGAAACACTAAACTATGTATCATTAACCGTCTTATACTGTCTTTAAGTTGAAGTGGAGTGGTCATTTTGGCGACACCTTGTGGCCACAGTAATTCATGAAGTTAAGCTGCTAAGTTGAGTGATGCGTACACGTTTGTTACTGGATACTTTCTAAGACTTTGCATGTGTAAGTAATATGCAACTATATTTTTTTATTTTGGCAAATGTGGCGTTTTACAGAGCAATAACGTTCAACTAAGGTAGTATCTAGAGTTTTCCCGATGGACAACGGGCCATTTATTTATCCCTGCATTTACTCTTTGCTGCGCCTTGACTTGGTAATTGTGCGATAACTTGGGGACAGGATGCTACAGAAAATGTCAATAATAAATGACTGAGCGCTTTAGGTTAAATTTGACAGCAAACAATTTTCTAGATAGGCTTCAGCACCCCCCGCGACCCCGTAAGGGACAAGCGGTAGAAAATGGATGGATGGAATTTTCTAGCCCTTTCCTGCTCCGCGGTATGGTGGAAACAGAGGACGGTATGGACGCCCTGCCTGTGTCAAATGTAAAATCAGTTGTGTAAAGTTCACAGCCGCATAATTATCGGCTCTATTAATAATCACTTTTTAATACACTAGTTATTAAAAATATTAAATATTAAAAAGCCTCGGCTTCGCCACATCGCATATTCTACAACATTTTTGACATAAATGAAGAGATTTCAAGCATAAACATGTCTAAATTAACTAAAAATATCAATGCTACGATAGTATTGGCCACTCGGTGAGACCAAACCAAGCAAAGCATGATTTTCACTATCGTGGCCACTGATTGGCTCAGCCTCAGGCAGCATTACTACATTGGATTAAAGTGTAAAGCGCATTTCATGTCTGCAAGGTTATCACAATGTAAAACAATATTTAGAGGGTAGCAAGGTTTCCCCGAGGCTGACAATATATGGTGGGTGCGTGGTCACAATTATGTCATAGAGTAATTTGCTATGATGATACTGAGATAGGCTCCAGCACCCCCCCGACCCCAAAAGGGATAAGCGGTAGAAAATGGATGGATGGATGGATATTTTTTTCTTTAAATAGGCTCATAAAATTTAGAAATACTGTGATAATGAGATATTTTTAAGTGTTCTTTTTTAGCCCATAGTCATGTTTAAAGCAGCTAATATTTTCCCATTTGAACACTTTGGGTCTTTATCTTATGTCCACTAGTAAACTCTGTGTGGCGCTGGAATGTGTATTGGGAGTATAATGAACTCCCCTTTTTTACGTCAGTTTAGAACAATAACGCTGTATTTCTTTCTGGGCAGAAGGGGGCTGTTTTCATACTAAAGAAGCTGACTCTTTCCGTTTGATTTTCAGACCGCTTCTCGATGCTGCTATTATCGCATTGGGCGGGTCTCCTAAAGCTTTAGTAAAACTTGGCCAAGTACTATTCTGTCTCGGTGGTCCTTCTTACTCAACATATATGTCATCCAAAAGAACTTGGGATTGACCAGTGTGTTTTATTCCCTGAGAGGAAGACTGGTCCGAAGCAATAATACATTTAAAAACAAATATGTTATTATTAATTAGTATTAACATTCTTTTTTTGTATCGTTTTGCCCTATTTTTAATTGTTGCTGCTTATTGTACAATGTACTTTGTTAAGATTTTTTCAAGTGCTTAGAGACTTTTAATTAGTTTTTTATTAAAAACAACAAGCAACAAATGTAGCATAATCTTCTGGTGTTATCATAAAATGTACACGTGTTTAAAGAGTCTATCCGTCTGTCCCTTGATGTCCCTGACAATGGAGGCTGAAGCGAGCATGGCGTCACACTTGCTTGGCGCTGTTGCTCTAGTTGGACTTTCTCTCCCGCCACTGTCCTCTTAATATTTGCACATTTTGTAGAAGGCTGTCCTGGGATATATAAAAATCACCTCCACATCACAGACTTGCTGACAAGGATCCAAAAAATGGCGTGCATTTTGTTTGCATCCGGTTTCGGCGGCGTGGTTTTCGGTAATCCCAAAGTCTTTTTTCGGTAGTCAAGTTTTCGGTACATCCCTTGTCAATTGTGCACAAATAATAGGCTATATGTATCAATTCATACTGTAACGACCAGCTAATGTTAATGTTTTATGTTTGTGTGGTTTGAATTTGACGTCAGTTTTTCCCATGTTTGCAAACACACCGTTCGTGTTTGAAAGGTGTTTGGCACAGAATGAGGAAATGTTGTTGTGTGTCCGGGGAAGTGCAGAGTCACGGAGACGAAAGTGTTTGCGCGGGAGGTAAAACCTGCTGGAATTGTGCCGTTTGTTATCAAAAGACTGGTAATAAAAGTTAAAAATAGCGTTGGACTTTGTGTAATTTCTTCTGGGGGCTACAATATAATACTTGAATTTGTTTTCAAGTATAAAAAAAACTACTTATTTTCAAGGTGTGGCGGTAATGAAACCCCAGTGCAGTAAACAGGTTTTTTTATGCTGTATTATATTTTATTTATAAATAATAATTCTTACTTTGCAGAAAATTAATTTACTGTGGTCAAATCCGGAGGCAATTAATAGCAATAAACGAGGAATTACTGTAATCCAAAATATGGAATAAACTGAGGTTAGGAGTCAAATAGTAAAAAAATTCCCGGGAATGCGTGGCCCACTCTGGACTAAAAAATCCAAGGCCAAATTTTTGTCCCACTCCTCCCTGCTTGTTACGTATGTCTAGCTTGTGTGCTTAGCTGATGTAGCTCCTAGTAGTTTATAGCCTAGCACAAATCTGGGCAATTTAAGGCCCAGGGGTCGCATGTGGCCCGTTAATCTTTTCAATCTGGCCCGCCGGACATTCCCCAAAAATTTTTTTTACATCTTTAAGATTGAAACTGTAGCCGCCACTATGATGTGCAGTGATGCTTTCAAATTACTGTAAGTCTTGAACTATACAAAGTATTTCAATGGTTGGAATCTGCACTTTTGCATGATATACTAGTTACTATTGTAATCTAATTAGTTACTATGGTAATCTAAGTCACAGCAGCTCAGACGAGGCACCAAGCAGTGTGGGTGGGGAGCGTTTACACAGAGTGACAACCTGAAATGCGGGTGTCAGGGACAGACGCAGAAGGAGATTTTTACAACAAAGTTCTAAAGCTTAGTGCTATATCAGATGTATCAGATAGTAGGTGTTTTTTTTACCCTTTGCGGTCATATTTAGCTGTGTTTGTTGCATTTTTGTTGCGTTTTGCTTGATTGTAAAATATGTCGATCGAGAGGGGGTGTGACGTTCATATGTTGTCAACATTCAGTGTTTTATCGTTCGTAGTTAATATTGTAAATCCCACATACTTTATTTTCATGTACATTCTTGGTGTCTCATTCAGTAATAAAAAGGAAAATTCCATTCCGTTTTTTTAGGCGGTCTGTCATAACGTTTTTAGCATTCAATCAGACATTATTGTGAGGTTTGGTATTAGTGGTCCTAAAAATAGATATACCGGACCCCCAGACACATTTTTTTCTCTAAATTTGGGCCCAGGAGTCAAAAATAATTGCCTAAAATAATTGACTAAAATAGCTTTGCACAAGTAAACAGTGCAGGACTGCTTGTATCGGGATTTTACTTGTTTTTTTGCTGATATTTGACCGTTGTCAATATCGGATTGGGACACCCCTAGTTATAAACTGCGTTTGGTAATAAGCATCAAAGGTCAACGCCTAAGGAGTCCAAGTACAAGGAGCTTTTAGATGAGGGTTGAAGAGAGCTGCTAGGGTTTCTGGATAACAGAAGTGGAGCTGAACACCAGCTGGTCCCGCTGGTGCAGCAGGCGAGTTGGAGAGCGAGCTCGGAGTGGAGCCAACAAGGGGGAGGCCATGAGCGGCGATCCCTCCAGGCTCTGAGCGATGTAGTTCCTCAGAGAGTTCTTTACCTCGGCCGGCTTGCCCACGCCCACGATGATCAGCTTGCCATCCTGCAGGCCCGCCAGGACGTGACTCTGCTCCTTGGTGACGGACACGCAGCGCACGGGCACCCGCATGGCCATGGGCTCCCCACGCAGAGACAGACTGCAATTGAGAGACAGGAAATGATCACGTGATTGCGCCAGATAACCTGCCATAGATGTCATGTGAGATGTCTTCAAATCCCACACCACCTCATCTGTTACTTCAAAAAGTATGTGATTGGCCAATGCCAATGAATGCTCATTATCAAATGTTTTGTACCCCGGCTAACAGAGGGGCTAGCAGCTAACTGTGTATGTTTATACACAGTGTGGAGCCGCTCCCCTAAGTTAATAATCATCACATTGTGGCAAATAAACTACATGTCTCACAAGTATTATTATCCCTGGAGTAATGAAGGACGAGGCTAAACATGTTACACACCGAGTAAGAGAATGCAGGAGCAGACGAGAAGCCATACTAATCGCTAAGCTATCTGCTAACCGAGTTCAAAATTGGCATATCCAAACTTTTTTAAATTTTTTTTACTGAGGGCCGCACACTAAAAAATTAAAGCATGTGGGGGCCATTTTGATATTTTTCATTATCAAAACCAATAGATTATATACATTTTTTTTTTTTACCTTTAGGGCTCCCCTCAAGTTTGGTCCTAGGACCCAATGATATCTCAGTCATATTTTTTTTTTTTTAAATAGGGCATATATTATTATTATTTTTATTATTATTAAATATTTAGAGTAAATCTTTACACAGTAAAACATTTTTTTAAAGGTTTTATGCCCTTTTTGTCAAATACAACCCTGTTTTTATGGCAAACACACAAATAAGCAATATTTTCAAAGTGGAATATTTGATGTGATGTAATAATTCCATGATTCAAAACACCATTGATTTTAATTCAGTATTATTTTTTGAGCAATGACAGATTAAAAAAAACTAAACTAAACTAAAATTATTAAAAGTGTTAAAAATAATTATTACAATTTTTTTTTAAACTTCCAACCCTGAAGTCCTTAGATTAACTTCAGATCTAGCTGTTGACTTTAGGTTGTTTTTATTATCTTTTCAAGTTGTTGTTTTTTGTTTGTTTTATGCCCTTTAGTCAAAGAAAAAATGTTTTTTTGATATGGCAAACACACAATATGCAATGTTTTCCACAAAAAATATTTCAAAGAGGAACATTGGATGTGAAGTAATTTGAGCCTTGAATAGGTCAATAATTCATAACAACATTGATTTTGAGTCATTATTATTTTTTAAGCAATGAAAAAAGAAAAAAAATGAAAGAAAAAACAAATAAAACAGCTTGCATGCAAGTTTTGTGTTATTATAGTCAACATTGCAACTTTTTCTTCTAACATTTCATATGTTTGATCTTTTATTCCACTTTTCCATAATTCCCCTTACTATATGTATATATTAGTTTTTACTTTTTTTTTTTTTTTTTTTTTAGGTATTGTGTATTATTGACTTTATTTTGCTCAAACAACTGTACGTAATAAAAAAGAATAAGGAAATAATTTAAATTGTGTTTTCTATGATTATACAATAATTGTGAACAATGTTCCCTCTGTTTTTTCATGTGTGTAAGCAAACGCAAAAACTCCTTGAGCATTCAGTAAAACTCATGTGAGCGACGTCAGACATGCACACTGTGGCCACACCAGCAGCACACCTGTACCAAACCTGACTTAATAACAAGTTAAATGTTTTCTTATTATAATCAACTGACAGCAGTAATTTTCATGAGATTATTTTCTAATACAAGTGTTTTGGCCCACTTACAATGACAATAACAAATATTGTATTGTATGTCAGGGTGGAGGTCCCTTTCAGATATCACATTTAGTTCCCATTAAAAAATTCACATGTGGCACAATGAGACGTAAGCATGGGATCATGTGTACATTCCTGTAACTTTCGGTTTGTAAAATATATATTTTTATTAGTATTTCTTTAATATAATAACAGCATTTCATGATTAATATTTATAAATTAAGTTCTTAATAAATGACAGTAGAATAAGCACACATTTGATTGGTAAATCATTGTATAACGACCTGGAATTACACAATAAGTGTTGTGTTGGAGTTGTCCGACTTTTTGTGCGGCTGTAAACGCATCACTGGCTCAGTGCCTTATGTGCATGTGTTGGTGCAGGTGAGAAAGAGCGAGCTGTTGATTTGACAGATGGCAAAGTTGATTTTGGTCTGGTTTGTACGGCAGAAAATGACCAGTTTTGCTAGATAGAAACTTTTTTTTACCAATGTTTTTGGTCTTGTGTTTATGGCCGACAATAAAGAGTTTTGCTCAATAAAGTGATCGATGGAATTCATGTCCTCCTTAAAGCGCCTCGACAGACGTTACAATAATTGAACAGTGATGACGAAAACCTTTCTCTGTTGTGGCTGCTTGTCGTCAGTTCCATTGAAAATTGTTATGCGCTTATTTTTTAACCTGATTTTGTGCGTGGCATAGATTTGCCGTGCGCAGAGGACGCATTTGCAGTGCGCAATTGCACAGGCGCGTACCTTAGAGCAGGGGTGTCAAACTCGTTTTCATTGAGGGCCACATCGCAAAAATGGCTGCCTTCAGAGGGTCACTTTTTTAAAATTAAATAAAATATTGCTTGCGGGCAATAACCTGTGATTTATTATCAAAAAAATAAAAAATCATTTGACAGCATTAAAGGCCTACTTAAATGATTTTTTAAAATTTAAACGGGGATAGCAGATCCATTCTGTGTCATACTTGATTATTTCGCGATATTGCCATATTTTTGCCGAAAGGATTTAGTGTAAAACAACGACGATAAAGTTCGCAACTTTTGGTCTCTGATAAAAAAAAGCCTTGCCCCTACCGGAAGCAGCGTGACGACACCGGAGGAAGGACTGCTCACATTTTCCTATTGTTTACACCAGCAGCGAGAGAGATTCGGACCGAGAAAGCGACGATTACCCCATTAATTTGAGCGAGAATGAAAGATTTGTGGATGAGGAACGTGAAAGTGAAGGACTAGCGTGCAGTGCAGAACGTATCTTTTTTCGCTCTGACCGTAACTTAGGTACAAGAGTTCATTGGATTCCACACTCTCTCCTTTTTCTATTGTGGATCACGGATTTGTATTTTAAACCACCTCGGATACTATATCCTCTTGAAAATGAGAGTCGAGAACGCGAAATGGACATTCACAGTGACTTTTATTTCCACGACAATACATCGGTGAAGCTCTTTAGCTACTGAGCTAAAGTGATAGTATCGGGCTTTACTGCATATAGAAACAAAACAAATAAGTCCCTGACTGGAAGGATAGACAGAAGATCAACAATACTACCAAACTCTGGACATGTAAATACACGGTTAATGCTTTCCAGCTTGGCGAAGCTTAGCAATGCTGTTGCTAACGACGCCATTGAAGCTAACTTAGCTACGGAACCTCGACAGAGCTATGCTAAAAACATTAGCTCTGCACCTACGCCACCTCTCATCTGCTCATCACGACCCGTGCTCACCTGCGTTCCAGCGATCGACGGTACGACGAAGGACTTCACCCGATCACCGATGTATAAACCGCATAAACTATCAGACTGCGTGGTCGGTAGTAGTGGGTTTCAGTAGGCCTTTAATACAAGCGGTAGAAAATGGATGGATGGATGGATATAAATGTACACCAGTTTTCACCTCATATTATTGCCTAAACACTTGATTATTAGATTTTCATGTACAAACTAATGGATAAATCATATGTAAAGGTGACAAGCAAATATTCAACTGTTAAATGTTTACTAACATATTTTTGTAATACACTATATAATAATGTAATATTTGCCATGATTAGATAACGTTTAGAAGATACGCATTTTTTCTAGTCACAAGTGAAATAATTATTTGCATTTAGTAAAAAAATGTAAGTATTTTATTAACACACACTTTTCCCAGACTTTCGCGGGCCACATACAATGATGTGGCGGGCCAGATCTGGCCCCCGGGCCTTGAGTTTGACACCTGTGCCTTAGAGGGAACGTTGATTGTGAAAAAAATTTGATATCGGCCGATCTCCCAAATGGATGATCATCTCAGGGCAACTGACCTGTTTGGTATGATGGACGACTGAACAAATGAATGATCGGAATTGGCAGCATAAAACCATGATCAAAACACTCCTGTTCTCCAGTATATCCATTGGGGCCTGAAGGGAATTTTTTTCTCCCAAAAACAGTACACATACCACTGTACATGTACTTCAATAAACATGTGTTTTGAGTTTACCTGTACAGGTCTCTAATGGACAGGTATCCCTCCTCGCTGCCAATGACCACAAACTCTCCAGAGACGCACATGTCAGTCATCTGCTCCTTCAGAGGCTCCCGGCAAAGTGTTTTTCCATTCACAGAGTAAAGGTGGAGGGCGTTTTTATCCTGAAACAGGAAGACAACAGAGTTCATTTCCCGTCTGCGATGTTTGGGCGAACACAAGCTATCACCGCACCTTTAGTGTTGCCTTGCCCTCCAAGCAGGTGTGGACCAGCAAGTGGCCCTCCCAGGACACGGCCAGGTGCAGGACGGAGAGCGGCAAGGAGCTGTCGCACGGCGGGCGCAAGCAACGCACATACTGACCTTTGCGCACCGTGTGGATGATCACGACCCCGTTCTGATGCACGCAGAAGGAGAACAAGAGCACTTAGTGGGTCGAGGCCCCCCAGCTTCAAAACAAGGGGTTGGTGCCCTCGCACATTTTTCAAATAAACACCATTTTGGGCCTGATCTAAGATACCTTACGCGGAACAGCGTGCAAACCATAAAACTGTGTGTACTATGCGTGCGATTTACTAAGACTGCATGTGTAATTGATAGCTGGTAAAGACCACCTATTTACATGAGGTTTTTGCGTGTACTACGCAGCTTTTAACCATGGAGACACTCATTTACTGCACATTCATGTTATAATGCTCCTAACTTTGGTGTTTTGTCTTGTTTTGAAACATGCAACAGACATGTACCACTTTTGATGGGCATTTTAGACGCAGACCTGTAGTGCATCTACAATGGAACCCACTTTCTTACAACCCCGCTGATGGAAGATGCTGGCACTAACTTCGAGCATACCCTGGAATGTTCCACACAGCAGAAAATGCATATAGCAAGAAGTTTTTTCCAAAGGTTAATAATATATTTTCTATATGAAAAATATGAACGCCAGCAGACACAAAACGCATCAGTTGTATTTGTTTTAATCAGCCCTTAAAGTCATCCAGCAGCTATAAAATTATAAAATGATATTGCCGAATAGATCATATGTCTAATATTATTACGTATGACAGTCCATAAATGTTGACAAGCATACATAGCGTGATCAACGCCTTTCTCACAGCCAGTTTGCACGGCCTTTCTAGACGTAAGAACTATGAACACAAAACAGCGGCCGCAGAACAATTTCAGCCTTGTTAAATCACACTGTGTGCGCAAAATAATTACATTTGCTCCTCCCAGTATCGTGAGCAATCTGATGATCGGCACATATTTGGCATATTCATAAAGACCACGCTAAATGACTAAGCTAACTCCTTATTCGCCTCTCCTTTTTGACCTTGGGGCCCAACTCAAATATTAACACTGAATTATCTTACTCTTGATTTTAATCACATTCAATATTTATATCTAAACTACTTACAGTTTACTACCCTGTCAAATTATATGAAATCAGGTGCTAATCACAAATAGTATTATTTATTTAACACATAAACTTTGGGCTTATGTCAGGCTGATTAGAAGAATACTAACCAAAGTACTTATATTGCATAAGAAGGGACTAACAAAATACTGATGAAAAATACATTTACATACAATTTGTTGTGCTAAAATAAGTAAAATTGATAACGATTATGTTTCTAAACAAAATTGTTAATAAAATTAAACACTTTAGTCATTTTTTTGCGCTGAAGAAACTTCTCTATGACTTTAGTTTCAGACTTCTTCTGTTTGTTTGTTATTGTCATTACTGCCACAAGTGGTGGAAAGGTGTATTACAACTAAGTACCTGTACGGCCAACAGCTGAGAAACTGGTACTTTTGACGGCCTTCTAGGGGGCGCTGGCGACCCAACAATGGGCACCCGCCTTATGGTTAAGAAACACTCACTAAGGAGACGCAATCCTCTTCGCACAAGTTTCGTAGATCAGCTTTGTGCGCTATCAAGTTTGCACATGTTTTAGTACACGCAAACCTTTAGTAGATCAGGCCCTTAATGTAGTGATTAACATGTTCAACCTAAACGAGTGTCTTTATTCTCACCCGTGATCCGGACACGGCCATGTCCAGCTCTGTGCTGATACTGACGCTGACCACCTCGTCCGTGTGGCCGTGCAACACTTGAACAGGTTTGGGATGCAGGCCGACAGGAGCGGCGCCCTGCGAGAAGAGATGAGAGAGGAAACATCAGCCGTGGTACAGAAACGAGCTCAAACAACTTTTGTTTTTATGCCATCTGATCGACCAGCAACGATGCAACGAATCACTGTCGCAGCAGCATTAACCAGAAGTCCCTTGCCACATGGCGCTTCCAATTTTGAAGCTTTACTCTATCACTATATATATATTTTCAAAAATCAAAGTTTACACATGTCTGGCCTTAAGTTAGTCTTAAATGTATAACAGTACAGTACTTGACTTATTGTCTAATATGTTGTGGTGATTAAAATAGATATTTACCAAGGGGAAGGAGATGGAGCCGTTGTTTACGTGCATGATTTTCAGGATGCCACCCGAACGCCTCCTTAGGGAGGTGTTTAGGGCACGTCCGGCCGGTAGGAGGCCACGGGGAAGACACAGGACACGCTGGTAAGACTATGTCTACCGGCTGGCCTAGGAATGCCTCTGGATCCCCCAGGAAGAGCTGGATAAAGTGGCTGGGCAGAGGGAAGTCTGGGCTTCCCTGCTTAGGCTGCTGCCCCCGCGACCCGACCTCGGATAAGCGGAAGAAGATGGCTGGATGGATGGACAAAGGCTGGCTTTTTTGTCCTTTTAGTACATTGTTGCTGTATTTTGGCCATCATTTTAGTTGTGTTACTCCATTATACATGTTTTTTTTCCAAAAAGGTTTATTTTTTTCAAGTTACATTGAAAAATGTTAATGTCTGATTATTTCACAGATGTACAAAACACTGGCAATAGTGATGGGTACTGTTCACATTTGAATCAATACGGTACCGATTCCCGGTACTCAACCGTACCAGTTTTCTATACTTTTTTGTGCGTTAATAATTATTTATTTTGACGATAAAATATACATTTTTATTGCAATATTTAGGAATGAGCTGATTATTATAACTGTTGTCCAGTTGTTATATCTTGTTTTATTATTATAACATTTCTGAGTGTACATTTAATGGTGTGTTTTTGTTGCGCCCTAAAAAGTGTTAATACTGTAAGTATTGTACTTATTACACGCCAGCTGTTTGATTGTAATGTGCATCTTAGTTGTAGTTTGGAAATGTTGAAATCGCCATGCAAAGTCGCTTATGCTAATCAGTAGCATATCAATAGTAAAGCCAAAGCATCACGCAAGCACAGCTCTGGAAAAGTGGAGCCTTACTTTACTTATGTTGGAGCATTATTTTTTAGTTAATTTCTTCGTTGGCATTGAAAATTGCAACATAACCTAGAGGTAATTGGGCTGAGTCCGCTCTCAGTACTGCTGGAGTAAACGCCAAGTGACGAAGTGCAACTGGGTGTGACGTCACGCACAACCCAGGTACCGAAATATGACACTGTTGGATTTTATGTGAATTGGGATTCAGTCGGTGCCCAAAAAGTACCGATTCGGTACCCATCTCTAACTGGCAGTGATTAGACAATACCCCAAAGCAAAACAGTACATGTAAGTCCATTTTTCAAAGGGCATAGAAACATTTTGGACTTTTTTAAAATTAAATTAAATTTAAGACCTAACCAAAAATACAAAACATTTTTACAAATTTTAACCGCTTAAAGGCCTTTTTATCAAATTATGTCACAGTTTTCAATTAGTATAAGTTTGCATAACAATATTTATTCTAATAATTTTAACCTGACATTATCTAATCAAAAGGCCTTCAAAAGTGTCAAAATGTAAAAAATAAAATAAAATACAATACACGTTGGATATTTTTGTTAAGAACTGAAGTTCACTGACAAAATTTCAGAAAAAAAAAGAGTACAAGAAATATGAATCCAAAAGGTTTTCCCGCCCTTCAAAAACTTGAGGACTTTCATATCTTGCATGGGTTTGAAGATAATCAAAATCAAATGTCCCCAGAGGGTTATTGAAATTGAATGCTAACGACACGGCTAATGTTGGCACTGTCTTTGATGCCACCATCAAGAATTTCTATGTAGTGGTCGAGCTGTAAGCCCCAACAACGGCCAGAGCAATGATGCTTGGAGGCTCAAGGCTACTATATTGGGTAAAACGACTGTAACGGTGACTATATGGGTGGCATTTCATACCTAGAGGGCGCTAATAATATAAAAAAAATATTAAGAGGGTCGTAAACCCCTTTTTATGCTGCAATTACGGTTGTCTCGATACCAATATTTTGGTACAGATATCAAAATGTATTTCTCACATACTTTTCGATACTTTTGTAAATAAAGGGTACCACAAAAATGGCATTATCGGCTTTATTTTAACAAAAATTCTTATGGTACATCAAGCATATGTATTGCAATCAAAGAACAATTTTGTCCTTAAATAAAATAGTGAACATACAAGACAACTTGTCTTTTAGTAGTAAGTAAGCAAACAAAGGCTCCTAATTAGTCTGCTGACATATGCAGTAACATATTGTGTCATTTATCATTCTATTATTTTGTCAAAATTATGAAGGACAAGTCGTAAACATTGATTATTAATCCACTTGTTCATTTACTATTAATATCTGGTTATTTTCTGTTTTAACATGTTTTATCTACACTTCTGTTAAAATGTAATAATCATTTATTCTTCTGTTGTTTGATACTTTACATTAGTTTTGGATGATACCACAAATTTAGGTATCAATCCGATACCAAGTAGTTACAGGATGATACATTGGTCATATTCATAGTCCTCATGTGTCCAGGTACATATTTCCTGAGTTTATAAACATAATATACATTTTAAAAACAGGAAAAAAGGTTTTGTGACAATAAAAAATATCGATGTAACCATAGTAGTATCGACTACATATGCTCTTGTACTTGGTATCATTACAGTGGATGTCAGGTGTAGATCCACCCATGGCGTTTGTTTACATTCAGGAACGGCGTCATTAGCGGTGACACCGGTGAGCTACGGTGTGTAGTGAAGCATGTTTAGCTATTCCTCGTCCTGAAGGGATGATACTTGTAATAAACTTACATTATTTGTCGCCATGGAGGCAAGAATTAGTGATTTAGAAGTAGCTAATACACTGCCGACTGCAGATGGATTTTAGCTGCTAGCTAGCTAGCCATGTCTTAAAGCACCTCTTCCTGAGGCCGTTTCAATGTTATAGCTTCACCTTTAAACCAAAATGTGTCAGTTCTCCCTTTTCTGTCTACACCCTGTGTCTGCTTGTAAGTACTCCATGTGTGTGCACTGCCGAACATGCTTCTCTGCTCGTAAAACCAGCAATGTCACGTCGTGATGACATGCCGTCATGCCCGGAAAAAAAAATAATATAGGTAACAGGTACTTTTCAAACAGACTATAGTACTGTTTTGGATTCATTAGTACCATGATACTATACAAGTACCGGTATACCGTACAACCCTAGCTGCAACTATGAAAATACATAAATTCCTAAAAAGGAATCGTACTTGGCGAAAATTAGACGCGAGAAATGAAGGGTTACTATATATTCTAGCTCGCTGTATGAGGTGACTGATGCTCTGACCTGCTGCAAAACATGCCACACCATGCAGGTTGTGTCCTTGGAACCCGACATCAGGTGGATGCCGCAGTGGTCTGTTGCCAAGCAGGTTACAATATCTGGAGAAGATGTAAGATATGAGACATTGTGCGATGGGGTTCTTCACAATCTTGACCAAAAGTCTCCCCGGGAGAGTGAAAAAGAGCCACAAAGATCAAACAGCGTCTAGTTTCCGTAAACTCACCCATGTGACGGATATGCTGCCCCACAGTCTTGCCCTTGACAAGCGATGTGACCCGGAGGCTGTTGTCCCAGTGGCCACCGCTGAAGAGCAACTTTCCGTCATGCGAGATTACAAACAGGCTCGTCGTTACCTCCACGCCAGGGGCCAAGGGTCCGGACAGGAAACGCTGCGTCCTGGAAGGCAGGTTTAAGAACATGTGCTGAGTGAAAGCAGTGCTTTTCCTCAAACGGAGTCGTTTATAGGGCTGGATTATGGCAAAACTAATAATCACAATTACAATGATTCATACTGAAATCACGATTAATAACACGATTATTTATTAATTTGAAAACACAAGCATTCATTGCACCAGCAAAACTCAACTTTAAATATTAGTAAGAAATTAAGAAGTAAAATAATAATAATCGTCACAAAATAAATTAAAACAACAATTGCAAAACAATAAAACCATAACGTTCAGTTTTGTCAATTAACATTTTTTTAAATTCTGTTTTTTACCTTATTTTACCACCAAAGAGTGTGTGCTTTTTGTGTCATAAATACAATGAATAATATGCAAAAATCCTAAAATTTATTAGTGCAATTTGGACAGTTTTGACCAATATTTTAAGTCAAAGCATAATATTTTTTGCAAGTGTATCAATAAGTGCTTTAAATACATAATGCTGGTGTAAGGTACTTTTTTAAAAACCTTTATTTTGTTAGTGCAGTCAGACCAGATGTTGCGCACAGCGCTGTTATTCTGAAGGGTGGAAGTGTGCTGCTGTTCAGAGCTTGACAAGTAAGGAGACGACTTGAGGCTGTTTAAAAAAAAAAAAGATATTCTTTTAAGTTGAGACTGCTGTTTGTATATTGATCTTACATCCATGATGTCGTTCACAACAACACAAGCAGACGAGATGTGTTATTGGTGTGTGTATGATTGTTTGTACATTGATGTTACATCCATGATGTCGTTCACAACAAGCAGATGAGATGTGTTATTGCTGTGTGGATTGTTCTTGCTAGCTTTAGCTTCGTAGTTTAGTGGCATTGACATTTAGTTTAGGACGTGTTTTGGGGTGAATTTGCGGTCCCGGGAACATTATTTTCCCATAAAAATGTTCCTTTTCCTCACAATGACAACATCTTCGTCACATTTATGTCAATTTCCCTGATATTCTGCGTTGAACAGCAGATTCTGTTTTATTGGCCAATTCTGTTACGTCAACATAGAAATGCCTTTTATTTTTGTAGAGTTTAAAATTAATTAGGTTTACTAGCGCGCTGTCATATATATAGTAGGAACCGTGGTGAGATCCCAAACTTCTCGTGAGAAGCCGGAATCAAAATTAAAATTTGATTAATTGCCCAGCCCTACTCTTTGGTTGTATGTTATGCATGCTGGTAGGTGGGTGTAGTTTTCTCACTTGGTGTTGGACACTGTGGGGTCCTTAATGAAGGTGAAGTAGTTGGAGATGTTCCTGTTGTAAGGCAGCCACCCGTGGGTCCCGAACAGACAGTTCCGACTTACGGTCACCTGCAAAAAAATGTATCAATGAAAGTGTTCTATTTGGCGCTAATCCAAATTAGGATTGTTTTGTTGACATATCTGATTTCGTGTGTGCTTTTCTAGTCAATTCTTGATAAAAAATATATATATGCCAACCAGAGTGTCTGGGCTGCCTTGACTGATGAAGGAGTGTGACTGATTCTTTGGAACAACAGCTTTAACAAGTGGAGCATTGTCACTAATGCCCTGCAGTGACAGAGGAAGAGACACGTGTGAGACACATGGAATGATATGCTTCATATTAGAGGACTCGAACCTCAACAAAGAAGGACTTGAGGTCGCTGAGGTTTTCAAACATGCTTAGAGAACACGAGTCCAGCTGGGCCTTCCTCTTCTCCACTTCCTCTTGAGAGAGACGTACTGGATGGGGCTCCTTCCCACACATGGAATGATCATGCTTATTCATGGTTATACAAAACAGTATCATGTCCATGGAATGTGCCTGTACCTTGAGGAGCTGGCATGGTGTCTGCCCAAAGTGTCTGATCATGCCTTCCAGGGCTTTTCGTTCCTTTTCATCAGTTATGGCGTCGAGGTCCACTGCCCCTGCACAGCCCAGCCAATATTAAAAAATACTGAACCTAGAATGTATTTACTACAATCTATGTACTGTACTCGATGGGTGTCCAAACTTTTAGAAAGTTGGCTGCATGTAAAGAAACTATACATTTATATAAATACCGGTACATACATAACTATACACTATACATATATATATATAAATAATAAATGATAAATGGGTTATACTTGTATAGCGCTTTTCTACCTTCAAGGTACTCAAAGCGCTTTGACAGTATTTCCACATTCACCGATTCACACACACATTCACACACTGATGGCGGGAGCTGCCATGCAAGGCGCTAACCAGCACTCATCAGGAGCAAGGGTGAAGTGTCTTGCCCAAGGACACACTGGACGTGACTAGGATG
The DNA here is from genome assembly GCF_033978785.1 of Entelurus aequoreus. Lineage (NCBI taxonomy): Eukaryota > Metazoa > Chordata > Actinopteri > Syngnathiformes > Syngnathidae > Entelurus > Entelurus aequoreus. Next base: position 76,999,585 of record NC_084731.1, on the reverse strand, counting down.
GTAGAAGGTGGGGATTGAACCCCAGTAACCAGCAACCCTCCAATTGCTGGCACGGCCACTCTACCAACTTCGCCACGCAGTCCCTATTATACACATATATATATATATATATATATACACATATATATATACATGTGTATATATATATATATATATATATATATATACATATATATATATATATATATATATACCATACTTGCCAACCCTCCTGATTTAACGGGAGAATCCCGATATTCAGCGCCTCTCCCGACAACCTCCCGACAGAGATTTTCTCCCGACAAACTCCCAGTATTCAGCCGGAGCTGGAGGCCACGCCCCCCCAAAAGAAAGTCTGCCGCAGCTGCGATTGTACCTGACCAGCCTCCGGGTACAAGTACTGGAGTACCAATTGCTTGCCAGGGAAGATCTTCCCCAGGAAGCAAGGATTGACCGGTTTTGGGCCATGCTAGGGAGAGATGGAAGATTCCACACTCTAGTGCATTTGATGAAAGCACTTTTGTGCGTGCCACACAGCAATGCATCATCAGAGAGGGTGTTCAGCATGGTTAGAAAAATAGTGACAGAGAATAGAAAGAGGATGGACAATTCAACCCTTAACAAAGCATTGTACTTTCAAGTACAAAAATGAGTAGATGAGTGTTGTGTGTGTGTCTAAAATTCAAGTATTTCTTTTATATATATATATATATATATATATATATATATATATATATATATATATATATATATATATATATATAAATCAGTGGCGTGCCGTCACTAGAGGCAGGGGAGGCATGGCCTCACCTGCCATCATGGAAAGAAAAAAATAGTAAAAAGAAAAAAAAAAAATTAAATTGTTATATGTATCCAGTGATTATACTAAAGTTATTTTCCATTTAACTTCACCAGTTTTAGATTATTTTTATTTTTATTTTCACATTTGCCGTTCAAATACTGAGAAGAGACGGTGCGGTGATCAGCAGCCAGTTGAGGCACGTCACTGATTTGTGCCTCAACATGGATTGTGCGCAATGACTGGGCTAACTGCTGGCCTGCTGTGCAGTGACACCGTATTGCTATAAGAATTATATTATACATTTCCATAGTTTAGTTAGCTGAGGTATATAATGTACAGTGTATTTTGTCAACAACTGTATGTGTGTAACGTATTTCTTGTGCTGATCGATCATAAAACTGGAGGCTCGTCTCATAACCCCGCCTCCTGGTGCCAAGCACCTCCGCCGCGATGCACCGCCCGACGGGAGCGCCACACCAACCAAAGCCCACACCCAAACCCTCCACGTGCAAGACAGAATCCACCCAAAAAAGTCACTTAACAAGAAGCCAAAAAGTGCAAAAACAACAATGCTCGCGCGGCGCGCCGGAGGAGCCGTGAACAGGGACACAACATTAGGTACACCTGCAGACGGCAGCACGGATTTCATATTTCATTCATTCACAACTCTTCCAACACAAACACCACTGTTCCCGCACTTATAAGTAAAGGTAAGACCATAATAACATTTTTTTTAATTAAATGTCCTTTTTTGTGTGCATGCTACAGTTTGTAAGTGTAAAGTTAAAGTAAAGTACCAATGATTGTCACACACATACTAGGTGTGGTGAAATTTGTCCTCTGCATTTGACCCATCCCCTTGTTCACCCCCTGGGAGGTGAGGGGAGCAGTGGGCAGCAGCGGCGCCGTGCCTGGGAATAATTTTTGGTGATTTAACCCCCAATTCCAACCCTTGATGCTGAGTGCAAAGCAGGGAAGAATGCTGGTATGAGCTTTTAAACACATTAACTTAAAACATTAAATATAACTAATATAATATATTATATATATATATATATATATATATATATATATATATATATATATATATATATATATATATATATATATATATATATATATATATATATATATATAATATATAATAATATAATTAAACATAAAACATAACTAAAAACATTAACTGCTGCCAATCACATGGTGAATAAGATACTCTTTAGGGTTCATATGTTTTGTAAATCTGACTGTGATGAAGTCAGTGCCTCACCAGACATGAACCTCACCGCACGCCACTGATATATATATATATATAAAAAACGGTGTAGAAACAGACGTTCATTATGCTTGATTAAATTATGAATGAAGTGTTGCAACAGCGCCTGTTGCTGGCGAGAAGTGGTATGTACTTTACCTGCGAGAAGTGCTCAGAACTGTGCCTTCCAACTGATAATCCTGTGACCCAAGTGGACTCACAGTCTCACAATTTGCACTGTTTTGCAGGACACTGTAATAAAATAAATTCATAATCCACCTGGTGCCAGTGATATGTTGAAGCGACAGCAGTGTGGAGCTGCATTTTGCCACATACAGTTGTGGACCGTCACACACACACATATATATATATATATATATATATATATATATATATATATATATATATATATATATATATATATATATATATATATATATATATATATATATATATATATATATATATCTAGAATTCACTGAAAGTCAAGTATATATATATATATATATATATATATATATATATATATATATATATATATATGAAATACTTGAGTTGGTGAATTCTAGCTGTAAATATACTCTCCTCTTAACCACGCCCCCACCCCCCCACCTCCCGATATTGGAGGTCTCAAGGTTGGCAAGTATGATATATACAGTATATACACACATATATATATACATATAGATACATATTTACACACACACATATATACATATACATATATACTAGGGCTGCAACAACTAATCGATTAAATCGATTAAAATCGATTACCAAAATAGTTGGCGATTAATTTAGTCATCGATTCGTTGGAACTATGCTATGCGCATGCGTTGAGGCTTTTTTTATTTTTATTTTTTATAAACCTTTATTTATAAACTGCAACATTTACAAACAGCTGAGAAACAATAATCAAAATAAGTACAAAACCAGTTCAAAACAGCGTACGTCTCATGAGGTGGCATAAGCTAGCCAATGACGTGGTCATGTGCAGCTCACATGACGACGGCGTCTCCTTTGCTGGAAAAATTCGAAAAATGGCGCAGGAAAACACTACTGATAGTTTAGCGGAGAAACATCTTGAGGTTATTGCTTCAATGGAGAAAAGTGTACGACCTAAGTCGTCAAAAGTGTGGGAACATTTCCCTTTAAAGACTTCAAAGAAGACCGTTTCCTGCAAAATGGCACGGAAGTACAACATTGCTTCAGGAGCACCTGAAAAGGAAACATGTTGGAGCCATGGATTACGTAACTTTTTAAGTCCATAGTGGCAACAAGCATTCATGAGTTCAGCTTTTTTGTAGGTAACTTTAACGTTATGCCTTTGTTGCAACGCGGGGCTGATAATGTGTCTCCGGCACATTTGACTCCGTTTTGGGAGAGAAAACGCACGGTTACCAATTTGGAAATAAACGTAACGGACAGAAATATCTCAGGTTGGTTTCATAATGGATCAATGTAGCCGGGCCGATAAAGCTATGTAAATATATTTAGATTTGAGTGACGCTTTAGTATAACTAAACGTTATGAAGGTGCTGGAATATTTCATGCTATTATTCAGAGGCAGCCTAAAATGAATCCTTTAGTATTCACAACAGAAACGTGTACAATATCTGATTCAGTTCTGATGAATTACATTTCTGTGTTATTATTGGTGTATGCTGCACCCCCAATGTCCACAACATAGTGCCAGTATGCTGGGTTTTTTTCAATAAAATACTGGAAAGGATAGAAATGTAGTTTGTCTCTTTTATCCGATTATTAATCGATTAATCGAAGTAATAATCGACAGATTAATCGATTATCAAATTAATCGTTAGTTGCAGCCCTAATATATACATATATATACATATATACACACACACATATATATACATATACACACACACACACATATATATATATATACATATATATATATATATATATATACATATATATATATATATATATATATATACATATATATATATATATATATACATATATATATATATACATATATACATATATACATATATATATATATATACATATATATACACATATATATATACATATATAAATATATATACATACATATATATACATACATATATATGTATATATATGTATACATATATATAAACATATATACACACACATATATATACAGTATATATATATATATATATATATATATATATATATATATATATATATATATATATATATATATATATATATATATATATATATACATGTGTGTATATATATACATATATATACACACACATATATATACAGTATATATATATATATACAGTATATATATATATATATATATATATATATATACATGTGTGTATATATATACACATATATATATATATATATATATATATATATATATATATATATATATATATATATATATATATATATATATACACACATATACATATATAGATACATACAGGTACATACACTGTATATACACATATATATATACTTGACTATATATATATATATATATATTTAGATACATATATATACACACATATATATACTTGACTATATATATATATATATATATATATATATATATATATATATATATATATATATATATATATATATATATATATATATATATACACATACACACACACACACGTAACTATTCATATATGCCAAAAGAGAGAGGAGCAACCTCCACGTGGTATGGCTCGACCTGGCAAATGCCTATGGCTCAGTACCACACAAGCTGGTTGAGTTTGCCCTGAATTTCTTCCACGTTCCTGTGTGTGTCAGTAACATCATAGCCAAGTATTTCAACAACCTACACATGTGCTTCTCAGTAGATGACTACATGACAGGATGGCAGCGGTTGGAAGTGGGAATTGCCATGGGCTGCTCCATATCACCAATCCTCTTTATGGCTGCATTTGAAGTGTTACTCATTGGAGCAGGGCAAATGGTCAGAGGCCTGAAAACACCGTCAGGAGGAAGACTCCCCGCTCTGAGAGGTTTCATGGATGATGTGACAAGCATCCTACAGACCGCCCCATGCACAGCACGACTCCTCAAGCGTTTCGACGAACTGACCGTCTGGGCGAGGATGAAGATAAAGCCTGCTAAGTCCAGGAGCCTGTCCATCAGGAAGGGTGTGAGAGATGACAGGACAGTCTTCACATCAGGAGGTGAGAAGATTCCACTCCTGGCAGAGCAGCCCATCCGAAGCCTCGGGAGGGAGTATACAGCAGAGCTCTCGGACAGGCAGATGGGGAGGGTGGTCCAGAAACAACTAAAAGAGGGGCTCGTAAGGATCGACGGCAGCCAACTTCCTGGGAAGCTGAAGGTTTGGTGTTACCACTTCACACTTTTCCACCGCGTAATGTGGCCGCTGAAAGTAGCCGAAATTCCATCTTCTCAGGCCAGCAAGATGGACAGCATCGCCAACGGTTATATCAGGAAGTGGCTGGGCCTCCCCCGCTGTTTCTCGGACAGGTCTTTTCGGCAAGAACATTCTGCAACTTCCTCTGAAGTCAATCAATCTGGGTTACAGGCAGGAGAAGACTCGCCTTGTACTGGAGTTGAGGGAATCAAGAGACGAAGCTGTGAAGAGTGCAGCGGTGACTGTCCGCACTGGACGAAAGTGGAAGGCTCAGGTGGAAGTGGACCAAGCTGTCTCAAGGCTGAAGTACAAGGAGATTCTGGGAAGAGTCCAAGACAGCCGGGCAGGACTGGGATGGGGGCAACCAGTCCAGTTCTGGTCCAAAGCCACGAGACAGCAAAGGAAGGCCATGGTGGTGGAAGAGGTCACACAAGTGGCGCAAGACCAGTATTGGATCAAGGCCGTATCCCAGGGAAAACAGGGGGCATGGACTCGCTGGGAGGATACCATCAAAAGAGTCATAACCTGGGACGACATCTGGCGAACTCCTCAATCTCGGCTTAGCTTCCTCGTGAGGGCAGCGTATGACACCCTGCCATGCCCTCGAAACCTCGCCCAGTGGTTCGGAAGCGAGGGCAAGTGCTCCCTGTGCAGCAAAGACAATGCAGGACTCAAACATATCCTTTCAGGTTGCAACGTCGCGCTGACGCAGGGGCGCTTCCGGTGGCGACACAATCAGGTGCTGAGGAAGTTGGCAGAGCTGTTGGAGAGATGCAGAGTCGGGGCAAACAACGCCACAGATCCCCATCGGCCAAACATCAATTTCATCAAACCAGGAGAGGTAGGACAGAAGACAGAGGCGGGAAGATCATCACTTCTGCTTACCCCTGGTAAGGGCTGGGAGATGCGCGTTGACTTGGACAAGCTGCTAGTCTTCCCAACTGAGGTAATACAGACAACGCTAAGACCAGACGTTGTGATGTGGTCCTCAGCTGCTAAGAAAGTCCTCATCATTGAACTAACCGTGCCATGGGAGGAGGGAATACCAGTAGCACATGAGTTCAAACGGTCAAAGTACAGCGACCTGACAGAGGACTGCAAGGGGGGAGGCTGGTCTGCGTCCATTCACTCCGTGGAGATCGGATGCAGGGGCTTCGTAGGAGGTTCTGTGACCCGGCTCCTGTGTGCGGCGGGAATGACCGGTTGCAGCCTGAGGAGAGCCATTAAGGAGTTGGCAGAGGAGGCAGAGAAGGCAAGTTTCTGGATGTGGCTATGAAGGAGGGACAACACTTGGGGCGCAACACCCCATTGAGGTCAGTTGCAGGGAGTGGCGCGGGGAGACGTCCCCGCTTAGCCACTGCCCCCCCACCGCGAGGTGTCCTGGCTTGGGGGCGAAACATCAGTGAACGGTGGCACCAGCTGACGACCCTGCAGCTGACCTCGAAGTGCACTGGAGGAGGTGCGACAGGCAGAGATGCCAAGCAGTTAGGTCTGTACTTATTAATTTTATATATATATATATACACACACACACACACACACACACACACACACACACACACACACACACACACACACACACACACACACACACACACACACACACACACGCACACACACACACACACACATACACACACTTACACACACACTCACACACACACACACACACACGTAACTATTCATATATTTTATATGTATACATATATGTGTCTGTACATACTATATTAATATGGTCGCTATATAGTTAATATAATGGATATATAATGAATATAATTTATATATTAAGAGTATGTGAAAGTTTGACTCCTACCTTGTTTACTTCTGTGACGACCTTCTTAAAGTTTTGTAATCGATCAGAAATATCAAGCAGCTAAAATGCGCCAAACATGGATAAGTGTGGAGAGAGTGTTTCACATTTTTCCCATCATGCAATCTAATGGATTTAAATGGCTGTAATTTAGAATTTTGTTATGGTGTTTGGACGTTTTTCGTAATATCAACAATGTTCAGTGAGCAGGTTTTGTTATGTGACAATGTGTGTTGACCGTTATGTTAATTGCATTATCATTATAATTTTTTTTTTTTTTTGCATCATGACTAGGGAAGGTTGTTAGGATTGTGTCGTATAGGAAATGCTGTGCTGTTATTTCAAAGTACTTTCAAGGGTCATTGATTGGATTTAATCACATTGTCCACAAGATGGCAGCAAATATGCAGCCTCATATTTAAGATTAATTTGAAAGCACTCCGCAGTGCGATGCTTTGTTGAACTCGTGATGTCTGGCGGGCCCAGTTTGGACACGCCTGGACTAGAGGCAGTGTGTGATATTACAAAGATGGTGCCAGGATGACTACTCGGGGTGTTTTACCCTCATATGTGCAGTAGTAGAAGACGTTGAGGGCCTCCACTGCCGCAGGACCTCTCTGCTTGTAACCGAAGATCAGGTCGATCCATTCGTTAAGGTGCGCTGACACGTGCTCAGATTCCTGTCAGAGCATCACACAATCAAAGTTTATTTGTAGCCATTAATCACAAGTTCCTCAAAGGGCTTCACAAACCACAACGACATCCGCTGATCCGAACCTATATCCAGGCAAGGAAAAACTCCAAAAGCCCATTTCATTACCCTTACAAAAAGATGTACAGTAGTGTATTTAGGGATGGGCACCTTCTGTATTTTGACAGGTAACCGACCCAAGATTCAAATAAGATCAAACGGTACCATATTTTGATACATTTGTTGGACGTCACGTCATGTCCGGTTCCAGACCCTCAAGCAAACACGTGTATTTGTAGTGGGCAGTCTCTTAGTAATGTTGCACAATTGCGTGACAACAAAGCAAAGCATGCCTGATAGAAAGCACCCAAAAGTAAGAGGCCACTTTTCAAAATGCGCTAGCTCTATGCTAATTTAAATTGGATAGCCATTACCATGTAACTGATTAGCGTTAGCAATTTTACATGGTGATTTCATCACTTCCAAATGTGGTCATCAAAACTACTACAGCTGCTGCCTGCACTTCTTTACCTATACAAGATATCTCCTATTTGTCAAAGAATGTACACAAAGTTTGGATTTTTGTCAGGGATATATTTTCTGTCATCCTCATGTCTATCCATTTCTGTCGCGTTATTTGATTGAATCACGGAACATGAAAATCGCGGCGCTCCTTTAATGAGCCCCTGCTCCAAGAGTTGCGGACGGAGGCTTGTCAAGCGACTCCATCGCTACAGTAATAATAAAAATAACAATAAAAATGGATTTATAGACACTCAAAGCGCTTTACAGAGAACTGAGAACTCATCATTCGATCACTCCACATTCATGCCTTGAAGGTGGTAAGTTAGATTTGTAGCCACAGCTGGCCTGGCTTAGACTCACGGTGGTTCTGGACTTATGTGGTCTCGACGCTGCAAAAAGGCAGAAATGTACCTTAAAGACGCCTCTTTTCGCGTGAAAAATGCTTCACATATAACTGTGTTTTTTTTCACCATCAGAGTCTGCGAGATAATCAACCAATCAATCAATCAAAGTTCATTTATATAGCCCTTAGTCACAAATGCCTCACAGGGCTTCAAAAACCACAACAACATCCTCAGATCTAAACCCACATCCGGGCAAGAAAAAAAAAAATCTAAAATATTTATAGAGTAAGGTTATAGTCACGGCCATGTGAGCGCCACAGTGAAAGCAGCTGAGCAGACTGGAGAACAACTTTTACAAGAACTTAAATAAATGCCCTCTCAGGTATCAAAACATCCCTGTAGATAACTGACAATAAGAGTCACTTTTATTCTTAAATGTATTCAAAAAAATTGGCCACCAGCAAAAAAGGAACTTTTCTCATGCAGGGTAAACGTACTGGTGCTTGATCTGTGATTACTACTAATTATTGATTTCGTCAAATACTAAATACTGGAATCATATGTGTATATATAGTATCTGCTGATGTCGTTCTGATACCAAAAAAGGCTGATACCAATAAAAAACTGCTGATATCGATATATGTCAAAATGCCAGATATTGGCGCCGATAATCGGTCGATCTCTATTCCCAGGTACCAGGAATTAGTACAGTATCGATTCAAATGTGAATTGGTACTCATCCCTAATCCCATATATATAAAAGCGCTATATAAATCTAATCCATTATTATTAATATTACTTTCTATAAGTCATACTTATTAGTCTTAAATAAATGCTAAAACTATCCATCCATCCATTTTCTACCGCTTGTCCCTTTTGGGGTCGAAGAGTATTGTTTTTGGGTCGCGACATAAATTGCTTTCGACACCTAAACTTAACCTAGCCATAGCCGGTAATCCCATAGAACAGGTAGACAAAGCAAAATTGCTGGGCATTTCCCTAGATGGTCAACGATCATGGACCGAGCATAAAAATACAATAGTTAGCAAAATGGGTCGCGGTATAGCAGTCACAAGAAAGTCTTCTTCCTATGTATCCAGGGTCAAGTTTGTGAATCATTAATTTTGTGTCTCTCGGATTATAGCTCAATACAAATCTTGTTAAATAAGAGATTGCTCAGAAGAGAGCTGCTGGACTTGCTCTGGCCTGTTCTATTAGAACTAACATTGATAAGATGCACTCCAGCCTCTCAAGCTCACTATAAAGCAAAGGATTTCTTCAGGTTTGGCCACACTTTTTTGTTGTGTTACCAACTCAAAATTTCCCGCATTTTTGTTTGACCAGATCGACTATTGCATTGATGCACATAATTACAATACAAGATACGCTGTTAACGGTAATGTTGTCATACCTTGTTCAAAAACAAACACAATGGAAAAAAACTGTCATTTATAGAGCCTTTGCTTATTGCAGGGGTGTCAAACTTGTTTTTATTGAGGGCCACATCGCAGTAATGGCTGCATTTATAGGGCCACTTTTTTAAAATTAACTAAAATTATGCATGCGGGCAATAACCTGTGATTAATCATCAAAAAAATAAAAAATAATTTGACAGCATTGATATAAATGTGTACCAGTATTCACCTCATATTATTACATTATTGCCTATGCACTTGATTTTTTCATGTACAAACCCTGTTTCCATATGAGTTGGGAAATTGTGTTAGATGTAAATATAAACGGAATATAATGATTTGCAAATCATTTTCAACCCATATTCAGTTGAATATGCTACAAAGACAACATATTTGATGTTCAAACTGATAAACATTTTTTGTTGTTGCAAATAATCATTAACTTTAGAATTTGATGCCAGCAACACGTGACAATGCAGTTGGGAAAGGTGGCAATAAATACTGATAAAGTTGAGGAATGCTCATCAAACACTTATTTGGAACATCCCACAAGTGAACAGGCAAATTGGGAACAGGTGGGTGCCATGATTGGGTATAAAAGTAGATTCCATGAAATGCTCAGTCATTCACAAACAAGGATGGGGCGAGGGTCATCACTTTGTCAACAAATGTGTGAGCAAATTGTTGAACAGTTTAAGAAAAACCTTTCTCAACCAGCTATTGCAAGGAATTTAGGGATTTCACCATCTACGGACCGTAATATCATCAAAGGGTTCAGAGAATCTGGAGAAATCACTGCACGTAAGCAGCTAAGCCCGTGACCTTCGATCCCTCAGGCTGTACTGCATCAACAAGCGACATCAGTGTGTAAAGGATATCACCACATGGGCTCAGGAACACTTCAGAAACCCACTGTCAGTAACTACAGTTGGTCGCTACATCTGTAAGTGCAAGTTAAAACTCTCCTATGCAAGGCGAAACCCGTTTATCAACAACACCCAGAAACGCCGTCGGCTTCGCTGGGCCTGAGCTCATCTAAGATGGACTGATACAAAGTGGAAAAGTGTTCTGTGGTCTGACGAGTCCACATTTCAAATTGTTTTTGGAAACTGTGGACGTCGTGTCCTCCGGAACAAAGAGGAAAAGAACCATCCGGATTATTATAGGCGCAAAGTTGAAAAGCCAGCATCTGTGATGGTATGGGGGTGTATTAGTGCCCAAGACATGGGTAACTTACACATCTGTGAAGGCGCCATTAATGCTGAAAGGTACATACAGGTTTTGGAGCAACATATGTTGCCATCCAAGCAACGTTATCATGGACGCCCCTGCTTATTTCAGCAAGCCACGTGTTACATCAACGTGGCTTCATAGTAAAAGAGTTTGTACAAATTAATGATACATCATACATAAAGGTGACAAGCAAATATTCAACTGTTTATTTTTATCTTTACTAACCTATTTTTGTAAAACACGATATAATAATGTAATATTTGGCATGAATAGCTAATAACATTTAAAATATGTATTTTTTCCCTGTCAAAATAGAAATAATTATTTTCATTTAGTAAAAAAAAAAAAAAAAAGTATTTTATTAACACACACTTTTCCCAAGCTTTCGCGGGCCACATACAATGATGTGGCGGGCCAGATCTGGTCCCTGGGCCTTGAGTTTGACACCTGTGGCTTATTGGAATAATATACCACTCGATATCATATATAAAGTGACCACAGTCCAGACAATAACATTAAACTAAATTATTTTGTGTTATTTCATGTGTTATTTAGATTTTTCATGTTGATTAATGCAATGTTATCCTTTTTATACATACATTGATAGTGATCAATTATATTGTGAACTCATGTAGAATCTTTTATTAGTATTTTTTTTAAATTTTTTTAAACAGTTTCATATTACGTAATGTTTTGTGTAGACCCCAGTAAGTTGACTGCCATGGCATCAGCGAATGGGGATTTTCAAAAAAACAAGAAAATACTCCTGTGACATGCAGGTAAATGTACCCGTGGAACACGCCGAAAGGTCTACACTGGCAATATGCAATAAATAGCAAAGAGCAGGAGAAGTGGAGCGGAATCTCACCAGGGCTTTGCGGTGTTTGCAGATAAAGTCCTCAGGAGACGTGGCCCATTTAGGGAGAATGACATCATTTATTCTTTCTTTGGTTATCTGCCTGCGTCCAAGGTCAAAGCCTGAGTGAGTGACAACAGGGCACAAAAGGAGCGGAGTTAACCCGATGTGCATAACAACTTGTGTTCGAACCGTAGCAAGCCTCACCATTATGGTTCTCAAGAAACTCAGGGAAGTAAAAGAACTCCGGGATGAGCTCCTTGACATCATTGGGGTTGTCCATGAGGGTCTGCCACGTTGCCGGAATGGAGTGGAACTGGCGGTCGGCACAGTCGAACCTGAGCGCAGCGAGACATGAGAAATGTGTAGGAATATCCGACCCATTTTAGGCTGAAGGTTAAAACACTCTGCTTACCGTCCACTCTGTAGCTGGATGTGCAGGGAGGTGAAGGGCTCCACTCGGATGAGGTAGTGCATCACCCCGGCGGCGCTGGAATAGTGGGTGCCATAATGGAACTTGTCTGTGGTACCTGTTGGGTCCTCAAAGCTGTCATACCTGGCAGACATGGAGCCCATAAAGAGGATTGTTATGGACGGCAAAGCGCTTCAAAATACTGTATGTTTTTCATCTGAAACGTACCTTTCTCGAACTGCCTTGGCGTTGCGGTTGTTCTGTACTGCCACTGGCTTTGACAAGTCCCTAAACACCCGTGGATCCGAAAGGTCCAGCTTTTCTGACGTGTAGTCAGCCAGAACCCAGGGAAACTGACAACAGGGGTACACGGCAGAAAGAGTTCAACCGCGGTAGCTCATAGTGGCAGATCCTTCTGTTTAGTGGTTCAACGCACCACTGGGTACTGTGCCAGGTCGTTGTACGTTCTCCCCGCAATTGTGTTGAGTTGCATCAGGTAGTCAAAGTTGGAAATCTCCCGATTCACCCATTTCTGTGCACATTTTGACCCAAAAAGCATGAAAAGCGATTACAGTGGAATCTCGATTTAGGGCTGGGCGACATGGCCTTTTTTTAATATCTCGATATTTTTAGGCCATATCGCGATACACGATATATATCTCAATATTTTGCCTTAGCCTTGAATTAACACTTGATGCATATAATCACAGCAGTATGATGATTCTGTGTCTACATTAAAACATTCTTGTTCATACTGCATTAATATATGCTCATTTTAAACTTTCAGACAGAGAAGGAAATCACAACTAAGTCAATTTACCAAAACTGTATTTATTAAACTGTTATTAAGCAGTGGCACAAACATTCATGTCATTTCCAAAACAGAAAGTGCAAGATTGTCAGAGACATTTTAAAACTAGCTATTAGTGCACTTTTGTGCATGATGTCACTAAGATGACTTATCAAAACAATACTAAATTAAAGTGCACTTTTTGTACAGAATGCTACTACAATAGTTTAAAACATGATGTCACACAAGATATTTCAATTAGTGTCAAATAAAAATGAGCTGCATAATAGGAAATCTAATAGTGTTCGTCCTTTGCTATGTGGTAGGTTCCTGCAGACTTTTTGATTGATTGAAACTTTTATTACTAGATTGCACAGTTCAGTACATATTCCGTACAATTGACCACTAAATGGTAACACCCGAATAAGTTTTTCAATTTCTTTAAGTCGGGGTCCACGTAATCAATCATGGATCTGGAAATGTTTCATCTGGAAATGTTTGCCTCTGCATTTTGATGGTGTGGGCGTGTGGCACCGAACGGAGATGTTGACATGCGGAGTAAGCACTCTTCATTCTCTAGCACGTGACTTTTCAAATGATGCTACATCTTAGCAGTAATGCTACTTTTTGTAGAAATGCTTTTGCCCCACACTTGACAAATTACGGTTGTCTGTTCGACATATTCCCACTTGAAGCCAAACCACCGCCAGATGATGGACCCCCTGCTGTTTTTCTTGGGAATTAATTCTTCCTTCATTTGTTACCAGATTCGCACCTTCTTTCTCTCGTATTACCACTCGCATCACAGCTAACGTTACCCATGCCGCTACCTCTCTGCTGCGCGAGGGCGTATACGTATGTGACGTATGTAAGAAGGTGCGCTTGTCTGTCTGTGAGAAGGAGAGACAAGACGGACTGGGAAGAGCCTGTAGTGTAATGCCCGCAGCTAAAAGCAACTGCGTGAGAACGTATACTCCAATATCACGATATAGTCATTTTCTATATCGCACAGAGACAAACCCGCGATATATCGCGTATATCGATATATCGCCCAGCCCTACCTCGATTAACGAACCCCTCTTTTTGCAAACTTTTCGATTTACAGACTTTTAGATCGAGCCAAATATACCTCTGTGTGCAAACCATTTCTCGGTGTATGACCGCTTCATTCATTTATTCATTTTGTGTGCCGCTAGAAGCTTCAGGGCGCAGCCATTTTGGAGACGTCACTTCCTGTGCAGTACACTACACATAGGCGCAGCCATTTTGGAGAGGCGGAGCCCTTTATGTCACATCCTTTACTTACTTGGTTGCCACTTCTCAGTGCTTCAGTGTGTGTTTCTTTTCTCGCCATTCACCATTTTTTGTCTATTTTCAACAAACCAGCCTGGAAAGATGAAGGGAATCGCCGTGGACTTAGACTTAGAGGGGTGCGGGGAACCCCGGAAAAAGAGGACTCTCCTTCCAAGCAGTAACACACTGATCTTACTCCCTGGCCCCTACTCTCTCTGCCTCCTCTCCCTTCTCCGCCTTGTGCTTCTGCCTTCTCTCCTCTTACACGACCCAAACATTCACTGACAGCAAGGTAAGAATCATTTTACTTTTTATCTTATTATTTTAGCTACATGGTTGTTAACGTTTTTGAGAGAACAAAAGGGACTTTAGTCTGTGTGCGTTGACAGTTCAACTTGCCGTTGTTTTAGAATAATTAAATATGTATGTATATATGTATATATGCATGTATACATATATATACGCTGTATACACATATATATGTACCGGTACATATATACTGTATGTATAAAAATGATGTCTAAACTAGTGAAGCTGTATTTGAATTTTAATTGTATTAACATTTTATTTAAGAAACATATACACTACCGTTCAAAAGTTTGGGGTCACCCAAACAATTTTGTGGAATAGCCTTAATTTCTAAGAACAAGAATAGACTGTCGAGTTTCAGATGAAAGTTGTCTTTTTCTGGCCATTTTGAGCGTTTAATTGACCCCACAAATGTGATGCTCCAGAAACTCAATCTGCTCAAAGGAAGGTCAGTTTTGTAGCTTATGTAACGAGCTAAACTGTTTTCAGATGTGTGAACATGATTGCACAAGGGTTTTCTAATCATCAATTAGCCTTCTGAGCCAATGAGCAAACACATTGTACCATTAGAACACTGGAGTGATAGTTGCTGGAAATGGGCCTCTATACACCTATGTAGATATTGCACCAAAAACCAGACATTTGCAGCTAGAATAGTCCATCCATCCATCCATTTTCTACCGCTTATTCCCTTCGGGGTCGCGGGGGGCGCTGGAGCCTATCTCAGCTACAATCGGGCGGAAGGCGGGGTACACCCTGGACAAGTCGCCACCTCATCGCAGAGCTAGAATAGTCATTTACCACATTAGCAATGTATAGAGTGTATTTCTTTAAAGTTAAGACTAGTTTAAAGTTATCTTCATTGAAAAGTACAGTGCTTTTCCTTCAAAAATAAGGACATTTCAATGTGACCCCAAACTTTTGAACGGTAGTGTATATGTATACATATATATATATATATATATATATATATATATATATATATATATATATATATATATATGTATGTATGTATGTATGTATGTATGTATGTATGTATATATATATATATATACAAGCCTTTCGATTTATGAACCATGTTCAAGAACCAGTTAGGTCCGTAAATTGAGTTTCCACTGTATCTACACAAGCTTGATGATGAAGCAGATTTTAACTAATGGGAACTCTCCACCGTAGTTTCTTACCTGTGTAAGTCCGGAGGCCTTCAGGATCTCCTGTGGAGAACGTGTTCCGAACAGACTGAGGGATCGCAGCACCAACATTCGGTTATACACCTTATTTCTTGCCTGCCAGTTGGAAAACACTTGTAAGTTTTCACCTATTAGGAAGCAAGCATTGGACACAAGACAACCGATATGATTGTAATGACCTCTTTCTTGAAGTTGAGAAAATAGTTGGTTTGGTCAATGAGGAAGATTTCCAAAGCGGAGCGTCGCAGGTTGTATCGCCGCAGGTGGACCTCACGGATCTGGCTCAGAGGCCATTTGAAGTCGTGGCCAACACCTTCGGGAAACACAAAAGCAAATTCATCAGCAGTTCTATTATATCACGTAATCTTGCTGTTCGAATAAAGTTATGTCAAATTAATCTATTTCAGTGTTTCTTAAACATTGTTGGGCCGCCAAAAATATATATATTATTATTATTATTATTATTATTATTAATTTAGTTTATTTTAGCACAGCGTAAATTTATGTACATTTATTTTTCATCAGTTTTTTGCCTAAGTTTGGATAATAATCTTTGCAATTAACACATGCTTTTATATCATTTGACAAGGTTTATCTTGTTCAACTATAAGTAGGTTAGATATAATTATTGAATACGATTACAATCAAGAGTAAGATTACTAATTCAGTATTGATATTTGAATGGGCCCTGGGCACCTCTGTAGTAGAGGAGTCGGGCCCTGAGGTCAAAAAGTTTAATAACCTGTGATCTATTTTAAAATAACTAACTTTTGTCAAGATGGTCTTATTTTTGACCAGGAAATTTGGTATGGGTCAAATAAAACGTTTTGATGATGATATCGATGCGGAAGCGTACAGTAATCCCTCACCAATTAATTGTTTTCCCATTTTCAAAAGCATATTTTATGTATGTATAAATAAATGAAGTCTTATTTATGTCTTACATGAATTACAATATATTATTTGCCCTATTATGTATTACAATGTTGTGGTGATCACAATGTAAATTCACCAAGCGGGACTTACATTTCCCGGTAAAGGGGAACTTCTGTTTCCATGCCGATGGAACCTTTGTTTACATATTTTCGTTGTGGCTTGTACAGCCCTTTGAGACACTTGTGATTTAGGGCTATATAAATAAACATTGATTGATTGATATTTTTAATGTTAAGTAGAGAGCAAAACTGACACATCTCCACATTGGCGAGCCTTTGAAGTGAGCAATGTCGAACGACCACAGCGAGAAAACGATGGTGTTGCCTAATGCGCAATGACGCTTTGAGGATACTCCAGCTACCAGCAAGTAGAACGCACTCAAGGTTACAATATTGGGTAAAACCGGTGTAAAGGTGACTATATAAAGGGGGCAGTATAGCGTAGTGCAGGGGTCCCCAAACTTTTTGACTCGGGGGCCGCATTGGGTTAAAACAATTTGGCCGGGGGCCGGGCTGTGTATACTGTATATATATATATATATATATATATATATATATATATATATATATATATATATATATATATATATATATATACATATATATATATATATATATATATATTATATATATACATATATATATATATATACATATATATATATATATATATATATATATATATATATATATATATATATATATATATATATATATAGATTCTTGGGGTCACGATTCGATTCAAAATCGATTTTTTTTTTTTCAATTCAACACGATTCTCGATTCAAAAACGATTTTTTTCCCGATTCAAAACGATTCTATATTCATTCAATACATAGGATTTCAGCAAGATCTACCCCAGTCTGCTGACATGCAAGCAGAGTAGTAGATTTTTGTAAAAAGCTTTTATAATTGTAAAGGACAATGTTTTATCAACTGATTGCAATAATGTAAATTTGTTTTAACTATTAAATGAACCAAAAATATGACTTATTTTATCTGTGTGAAAATATTGGACACAGTGTGTTGTCAAGCTTATGAGATGCGATGCAAGTGTAAGCCACTGTGACACTATTGTTCATTTATTTTTATTTTTACAAATGTTTAATGATAACGTCAATGAGGGATTTGTAATCACTGATATGTTGAAATTGTAACTAATATTGATACTGTTGTTGATAATATTCATTTTTGTTTCACTACTTTTGGATTGTTCTGTGTCGTGTTTGTGTCTCCTCTCAATTGCTCTGTTTATTGCAGTTCTGAATGTTGCTTGGTCGGGTTTGGTTTTGGAATTGGATTGCATTGTTATGGTATTGCTGTGTATTGTTTTGTTGGATTGATTAATTTAAAAAAAAACAAAAAAAAAAAACAAAACAAAAAACGATTTTTTAAAAATGGGAATCGATTCTGAATTGCACAACGTGAGAATCGCGATTCGAATTCGAATCGATTTTTTCCCACACCCCTAATATATATATATACATATATATATATA
>NC_084731.1:76935875-76978375 GCF_033978785.1 Entelurus aequoreus | reverse complement strand
TCACCCTTGCCCAGGACACTTCACCCTTGCCCCCGGTGCCGCTCACACTGGTGAATGAATGATGAATAAATGATAGGTGGTGGTCGGAGGGGCCGTAGGCGCAAACTGGCAGCCTCGCTTCCAACAGCCTACCCCAGGGCAGCTGTGGCTACAAATGTAGCTTACCACCACCAGGTGTGAATGAAAGATGGGTTCCCACTTCTCTGTGAGCGCTTTGAGTATCTAATAATAGAAAAGCGCGATATAAAATCAAATCCATCATCATCATCATATAGATGCTATTTCATGTGCAGAGTGTTCTAATATTGTTATAAAACATATTTAAAGGTCGTAAAAAATGTATGCTCTAAGTATGATAATATTAGATTTATGATAACAAATCCTACTCCGTGGAAATTACCGGTAATACTGTTAGTTCAAGTAACAATTTTTTAAAAAATTAAAATTAACATAAAAAACACAAGATACACTTTAATTAGTGCACCAACCCAAAAAACCTCCCTCCCCCATTTACACTCATTCATACTCATTCACACAAAAGGGGTTGTTTCTTCCTGTTATTAAATTTCTGGTTCCTACAGTATAAAACAATACAGTCTGCAAGGGATACAGTCCTTGAAGCACACATGATTGTGTGTGCTGCTGGTCCACTAATATTTTCATTGATTACTATTTTTTATGTAATTTTTTTTATATTGTTGTACTTTCTTTTTTATTCAAGAAAATGTTTTTTATTTATTTATTTTATTTTATTTTTAAATTAAAAAAAAGGACCTTATCTTCACCAGACCAGGTTGTCAATGAAGTTAGATTGTTTAAAAGGTTCTTAAAAGGTCCGGTAACAATTAGACGCGATAAATGAGGGACCACTGTATACCAACCAACTAGGGATGTAACGATAAACGGTATTATTGATAACCGTGGTACAACGTCCGAAGGTAATTTTATGCTTTTAAATTGAAATGATCGAAAAACCGTGATTAATAACTGCACTTTGATAAATTGACTATTGCTAGCTTAAATGCTAACATGAAAACAAGAGTCACTAACGTCTTTCTCCATTAAGAAACGACATACTCCAATACCCGTCCATCCATTGATTTTCTACCGCTTGTCCCTCTTGGGATCACGGGTGGGCTGAAGCCTATCCCAGCTGCACTCGGGCGCAAGGCGGGGTATGCCCTGGACGAGTCGCCACCTCATCGCTTATAAAACCACATTACTGTCTGAGCAACAAAGATATTCAATTGTGCACATTGAATCTACAAGTTGTGCTACCTTAGAACAGATACAAGACGGATGTGTTTCTGCTGTGTTTTCAAGGGTTGCTGAACAGAGTAGGACGCCACAATGCCCACCAAAAAACCTAATAAATAATAAAACATGTTGCTACGCATTTATTATTTAAGTAAATTTTAAAGGAACTCTTTTATGCCAAACCCACTTTTCTTACCTATTGGTACCTGCTGTTGTGTATTTGGGATCTGCATAAGCCCAGAAAATTTGAAATCAAATTGTGGAGGCATTGCGAAGATATTTATAAACCAATCTTGCCTTCCTTCATACTTCTGGGAAACGAGTAGTTCGGAAATTGCCCATTGGTGACGTCAGCGGATTACCCATATATTGTATAAATTTACCCAAAGTGCTTTGCGCGAGTGCGCCATTGTAGTCTGTGCTTTTGTCAATAAGCTCCTTCTTTTTTGCTATCCTCTTGTGGGGAAGACTGGCTCGTATATGCACATGCATCTTCCACTGTTGCCATTTCTAATACAAAGCAGCGTATGGTTTGAACTAATATCTGTCAGTAGACACAAAGACAACAAAGATGGCGGGAAGAAGACGCAGTCAAAGTGAAGATGGTCTATGCCAGTGGTCCCCAACCTTTTTGTAGCTGCGGACCGGTCTACGCTTGAAAATTTGTCCCACGGACAGGGGGTGGGGGGCCCTTTTTTTTTTTTTTGGCATAAAGAAATACAATCATGTGTGCTTATCCCTGCAGACTGTATTGATCTATATTGATATATAATGTATATATTGTGTTTTTTATGTTGATTTAATAAAAATAAATAAATAAATAAATAAAAACAATTTTATTATTATTTTTATTATTTTTTAATTTCTTGTGCAGCCCGGTATCAATCAGTCCACGGACCGGTACCGGGCCACGGACCGGTACCGGGCCACGGACCGGTGGTTGGGGACCACTGGTCTATGCAACATTTAACCAAATAACCACCATTACATGTTATGTAGACCACAAGAAAGGGTTTTAAACGTCGAAAAAAATCATAATATGTGTTGTTGGTTGAAAAAATAACATTCAACGAGCAGTTCGGAATTAGCCCATTGGTGACGTCACCGGATTATCCATATATTGTATACATTTACCCAAAGTGCTTTGCGTCATTGTAGTCTGTGCTTTTGTCAATAAGCTCCTTCTTTTTTGCTATCCTCTTGTTGTGGGAAAGACTGGCTCGTATAGGCACAAGCACCTTCCGCTGTTGCCATTTCTAATACAAATACAAAGCAGCGTATAGTTTGAACTAATATCTGGCGGGAAGAAGACAGTCTATGAAACACTTAATCAAAGAACCACCATTACATGTTATGTAGACCACAAAAAAGGGTTTTAAACGTAGAAAAAAATCATAATATGACCTATTTAAAGTGAAAAGTGATATAAAATACTACGACTAAAACACTATCAGTGAAACATTATCATGAAAAGTAGGGCGTTCTCTAACAAGTGTGTCAATTTATCCTAATTGGTTGAAAAAAATAACATTCAAATAAAAAAAATAAAAAAATATATATATTTTTTTAAATAAAATAAAATAACATTCAACGAGCAGTTTGGAATTTCTCCATTGGTGACGTCAGTGGATTATCCATATATTGTATAAATTTACCCAAAGTGCGTTACGCGAGTGCGCCATTGTAGTCTGTGCTTTTTTTTTTTTGCTATCCTCTTGTTGTGGGGAAGACTGGCTTGTCTATGCACATGCACCTTTACTGTTGCCATTTCTAATACAAAGCAGCGTATAGTTTGAACTAATATCTGTCGGTAGATGCAAAGACAGCAAAGATGGCGGGAAGAAGATGCGGTCAAAGTTTATACGTCGGAAAAAAACTAAATATGACCTCTTTAAAGTGATAGAAGTGATAAGGGATATAAAATACTAAGACTAAAACACTATCAGCGAAGCCTTAATAATAATAATAATGGATTAGATTTTTTTAGCACTTTTCTAGACACTCAAAGCGCTGCACAGAGAAGTGAGAACCCATCATTCATTCACTCCACATTCACACCTGGTGGTGGTAAGCTACATCTGCAGCCACAGCTGCCCTGGGGCAGACTGACGGAAGTGTGGCTGCTAGTTTGCGCCTACGGCCCGTCCGACCATCAACCATCATTCATTCACCAGTGTGAGCGGCACTGGGGGCAAGGGTGAAGTGTCCTGCCCAAGGACACAACGGCAGTGATTTGAATGGCAAGAGGCGGGGAGCGAACCTGCAACCTGGCACGGCTGCTCTACCTACCATGCCATGCCGCAATGTAAAATAGTGCGTTTTGTAACAAGTGTGTCAATTTATCTTAGTTGGTTGAAAAAAAACTAAAAAAATCATTGTTACGTTTCTAAACCCAACACACCTTCATCCTTCTCTTGGCTGCCGTCATAGAAGTAGATATGTTGGGTGGTTATCTCCAGGCGGCCGGGCACCACGTCAACCACCGTCACCAGCTCACAGTCTTCCCCCAACACCAGTTTCTCCTTTTGACCCGCCTCCTCTGTTTCCAGCCTGCCGGACAACAACAAAATGATCCAACAAGTTCAGGTGCATCCCAGGTGACGGTCAACCAGGCATCAATTACGTGACCACAGTCAGATTGACTTACGGGTTGATGGCTGCAGCAGGGTCATCCTCAGGCAGTTCCAAGACGTCATCTTCCAAGTTGGTCACCTTGACCTGCTTCACAGCCTCCAGCAGCAGCGATTCTGGGTTTAGCAACTGCTGTTGGACACCTGAGCAAAGCCAAAGAAGTTGAAATATTCTCATCAAATAGTGGAGAATGTCATGTCACGTTCAAAACCAGATGTGTTTTGGTACCGAGGTTGTCTCGCAGAGCGCTGGCCTCCTTGTGAGGGTCGAAGTTGTAATTCCGGACCAGCTTCAGCCTCATGCGGGAGAAGTTCTCAGCGCTGGATAGCTTCCAGCGCATCTTATCCTGCTGCCTGTTACAAAGACGTCAAAGAGTGATTGAGCAAGATTACCCCCTTGTGCCGAGTGTCAGCTTTCCATTCACAACATACTTCAGGGATGCACCTTTTTTTGTCAAACTTTCCAAATGCAGCAGCAATACGAATAAGCCCTTTTTAAGCCATTCTTTGTAGTAGCGTCTTCTGCGGCAGATTGTTGGCTTTTAAAACGCCTGGCATTTCGGGTGGCTGATAAGGTTTGATGTGTTGAAGCGAAAAAAAAAATGTTCCCCCTTGAATGTTTGCAAAACAATTGGTGCTGTATAATCACCCGCCATACAGTAATATATGATGTCTATTACCTGACACCTTCTATGTTAGCTACTTCTCTTTGTTTATAATGTCTATTTTCTGCTGGATTTACTCTCTATTTTATGCTGCAGCTGTTACATATACTGTAATATTTTACATGGTAATTTTTATATATTGTATATATGATACAAACATATAATATAATATATCAGTATATATCCTATACTGTACATATATTATGTAAATATTACGTATATTTGTTATATTTTATATTGCTTTTAGTGTATTTTATACCTGCGTTGTCCTTTCCATCTTTTCCATCACTTGTAACTGAGCTACTGTGTGGAACAATTTCCCTTGTGGATCATTAAAGCTTGTCTAAGTCTAAGTCTAAATAGCAGGCGAAATGTCTTAATCAGAAACAGTAAAGAAGTCGATTGACGCCATGTTTGTTTACAATGAGCTCAGGAGACGTTTATGACAACATGACACATCGGGATGGTTACCGAATCCGGTACCTAGCGAGTACCGATTCAAAAGTGCCATGTTTGGGTATCTGGGTTGTGCCGGACGCCACGCGTGGTTACCTATTCTTTCCACTAAGTGATCACTCCATCAAAATGGGAGTGGACTCAGCCAAACCACCTAGTGTTGCAAGTTTCAATGTCAACAAAGAAATTAACTAAAAAAAAACGCTCCAATGTAAGCAAAGTACGGCTCCACTTTTCCACAAATTAGTGACTTTAACTTTTTAATTTTAACACCCTATTGATGACAACGACAAGTAATATACGTGTTACAATCCCACGGCTGGTGGGTAATTAGTACAATACTTATAGTATTAACACTTTGTAGGGCACAACAGATAGGAAAGACTGAAACGACCAACACCATAAACTATACACTGCTGCAACTTAGGTTATGTTTACAGTGCAGGGTCGGATTGTCCAATTCAGACTTTTTTTTGTCAAATCCGACCATTTCATGTGATTTCTAATGTGAATGCAATCTGACCTGTATGCGGACATGACGTTGTGACGTCGCACGCACTGCAGTGGTTAAGGAAGTAAAAATGGCTTCAGCTCTAGTCGGTCTCAGTACTGGCACATTTGTGGAAATTTCAAAGATTTTGTGCAATCAAAGTCAACGTTCTCTGGACCGAATTACAGCGAGTTGAAAATTGGGAAGGAAGAGGACAAATATATTGTGGCTCTCACAGTTTTCCGGAATATTTTGCTTCGATGTCTAAAGAACGTGTCTGTGGGCAAGCAGTTGGAGACAGGAGTGGTGGATCTTTCACGTGAGTTCCTAAAACATTTTATTGTCACCTGTTTTGAGTTGAGTTTGTGTTTTTTTGGAACATGCATGCATACAACATGATACATCACAATTCCCAGTTTCTCTATTCAACATGTTTGAAAAGGAGTAGGAAGAAGCAGAGATTATTTAATCCTACCCCTTTTTCCTTTACATAGCAGTTGCTAAAACTTTTGTTCACTTCCTATTCTCAATTTATTCACAATATACTCCATAAGTAATAACATTAAAAATAAATAAATAATAATTAGTGAAGTAAGTTATATTTCACATGGTGAGATCAATAAGATTATCTAAAAAAAATTATGAACGGATTGAATAAATTCAGAATGTTTATCATGGTTCTTCTTTTTTGTACTTTATAAACAATTTAAGTTCGAAGAGTTTCTTGTATTGGATCATATTAGTACATTGTTTGATTTATTTTGTTAATCCATTCCATAATTTAATTCCACATACTGATATACTGAAGGTCTTAAGTGTTGTACATGTGTTCAAATGTTTTAAATTAAATTTTTCTCTAAGATTATATTTCTTTGTTTTCTGCTACGTTGTCAACTACTTATTTTGTAACTGTCTATTTTGGCCAATAATTTTGACGCTTATCGCTTTTGATGATGTTCTGGTCGGACGGATGCGACCTGAGCGCGGAAGGGTTCACGTTGGGGACGCAGTGCAAATGTATTCAATTTATTTTCACATACAAAAGAGGCCTGGGTCGGATATAATAAAATTCGGAATTGCACTGTTCACACCGACATGAAAAAATGTGATACAGGTCGAATATGGGCAACAAAATGGGAATCGACCTGCAGTGTGAACGAGGCCATAGTGTCATACCTGCAAATGATACTAAGAAAAGTCACGATGAAACAACATAACAACTGGACAGCAGTTATCATAATAAGCACATTTTTAAATGTTGCAAAAAAAAAAAAAAAAAAAAAAGTTTATTACCAAAAACATTTAATATTAATTAACACACACAAAAGTCACGAAAATTGGTCCAGTTGAGTACTGGTACCGATTCCTAGGTACCCGGAATCAGTACTGTATCAGTTCAAATGTAAACGACTCCTAATGACATGTAGGAGAAAATGAGCACTTGATTTGCTCACCCTCAGTCATAATTCCCTCTACACCAGTGGTTATTAACCTTGTTGGAGGTACCGAACCCCACCAGTTTTATATGCGCATTCACGGATTCCTTCTTTAGTGAAAAATAATTTTTTTTATTTTTTTCCAAATTCAAGACAAAGTTATGTTTTTGACAACACTTTAGTATGGGGAACATATTCTAAGTAACAAAGACTTAATTTATAGTTTTTTGGACACTGGGGGAACATATTCTAAGTAACAAAGACTTAATTTAGAGTTATTTGGTTAGGGTTAGAGAGTTAGGGCCAGGGTTAGAGGGTTATAACCTTGCCGAATAAGGCATTAATAAGCACTTAATAATGGCTAGTTAAGAGCCAATATGTTACTAATTTGCATGTTAATAAGCAACTAATTATTGGTGAATATGTTCCCCATACTAAAGTGTTACCATGTTTTTTTACTGGTGCACAAAATGAACCGTGCATGAACATCACCTTGTTCAAACAACAAAACCAACACAGTGCATAAACTCACAACAAATCACACACCTGCAAATCAGTGTGACTTCTGCTGTTGGCGTATCCGTAATACGCAGATAGAGAGAAGTTTTTATTTACACAATGTGTCGGGTGTGTCTTGACCTCCGCCGAACCCCTGAGCCCGACTCACCGAACCCCTAGGGTTCGATCGAACCCAGGTTAAGAACCACTGTTCTACACGTACAGTACTACGATTGACCTGACTTACATGAAGCCCGTTTTGCATCTAAAGACACAACATGCAGGCAGTAAATATCAGTACCTTTCGGCCCAAGGCCCCCGTTCACAAATAAAGCCTCGCCGAGCTGCCTTCCACTGCCTGAGAGAGGCACTGTTCTGGCTATGCTGCTGCTTCAACATGCTGTTGTACCTCAGGTTCTCCTGACGACTTCGACGGGAGAAAGGCTCGACAAACTGTTCCTAAAGTAAAAAAAGACATAAATGATTGACAGGTTAGTAATAAGGCTGCAACAATTAGTCAACATTGTGGACAATAAAATGTGTTGCCGACAATTATATTTGTCGACAATAGTCGTGACGTCATTACTCGTGTTTTTTCGGGCGGAAGTGGGTCACCGGCAAAAACATGGCCAGTACTAAATTGTAAAGTGTAAGAACATCTCCTCTTATTGTTGTTAAAAACATGAACACCTTGCTCATTTTGCAAAGCGGACCTTGTTTTTATGGCAGTACATCTGTGATACGCCAGCGTTTAAAGCGGAGACATGATGTCGGACATTTGGAGGGAGGATGCATCTCAGCCTCGGTAAGAGTGTTAGCTTATGCCTTGCTAGCTAACTAACAAGTGTGAGACGGAGTTGTGTGAAAATAACTTTAACTATAATTGTAGCTAAACTTTGTCTACATCAGTTCAAGTACTTTTTAAAGCAGCGTCAATTTGCAGTGCCTTAAAGGCCTACTGAAACCCACTACTACCGACCACGCAGTCTGATAGTTTATATATCAATGATGAAATCTTAACATTGCAACACATGCCAATACGGCCGGGTTAACTTATAAAGTGCAATTTTAAATTTCCCGCGAAACTTCCGGTTGAAAACGTCTATGTATGATGACATATGCGCGTGACGTCAATCGTTGAAACGGAAGTACAGTATTCGGACACATTGTATCAAATACAAAAAGCTCTGTTTTCATCGCAAAATTCCCCAGTATTCTGGACATCTGTGTTGGTGAATCTTTTGCAATTTGTTTGATGAACAATGAAGACTGCAAAGTAGAAAGCTGTAGGTGGGATCGGTGTATTAGCGGCTGGCTGTAGCAACACAACCAGGAGGACTTTGACTTGGATAGCAGACGCGCTATCCGACGCTAGCCGCCGACCGCATTGATGATCGGGTGAAGTCCTTCGTCGCTCCGTCGATCGCTGGAACGCAGGTGAGCACGGGTGCTGATGAGCAGATGAGGGCTGGCTGGCGTAGGTGGATAGCTAATGTTTTTAGCATAGCTCTGTGTTGCTAAGTTAGCTTAAATGGCGTCGTTAATAGTATTGTTGATTTTCTGTCTATCCTTCCAGTCAGGGGCTTATTTCTTTTGTTTCTATCTGCAGTTAAGCCCGATGCTATCACGTTAGCTCCGTAGCTAAAGTGCTTCGCCGATGTATTGTCGTGGAGATAAAAGTCACTGTGAATGTCCATTTCGCGTTCTCGACTCTCATTATCAAGAGGATATAGTATCCGAGGTGGTTTAAAATACAAATCCGTGATCCACAATAGAAAAAGGAGAGAGTGTGGAATCCAATGAGCCAGCTTGTACCTAAGTTACGGTCAGAGCGAAAAAAGATGCGTCCTGCACTGCACTCTAGGCCTTCACTCTCACGTTCCTCACCCACAAATCTTTCATCCTGGCTCAAATTAATGGGGTAATCGTCGCTTTCTCGGTCCGAATCGCTCTCGCTGCTGGTGTACACAATGGGGAAATGTGAGGAGCCTTTCAACCTGTGACGTCACGCTACTTCCGGTACAGGCAAGGCTTTTTTTATCAGCGACCAAAAGTTGCAAACTTTATCGTCGATGTTCTCTACTAAATCCTTTCAGCAAAAATATGGCAATATCGCCAAATGATCAAGTATGACACATAGAATGGATCTGCTATCCCCGTTTAAATAAAAACATTTCATTTCAGTAGGCCTTTAAAAAAGGCACTTTAGCAAACGTGAACTGTGTGCGCGCAACACACACACACACACACACACCCACACCCACACCCACACACACACACACCCACACACACACACACACACACAGACACAGACACACACACACACACACACACACACACACACACACACACACACACACACACACACACACACACACACACACACACACACACACACACACACACACACACACACACACACACACACACACACACACACACACACAGGCACCAATGTGGAGGTATCATAAGATTAAACATACAATCTATTAAATAGCCAACATTTTAAGAATTAATCAAAGATACATTTCTACACATTGAGTCTATTAGAGTGCTAAAACTGCCAAGAGTTAATCAATAACCATTATATCAATGTGCAGCTTTTTAAATAACACAAAATGCTTTTCTTTTTGAGGAAGTTAGATTTTGTGTTTTGTTTGTGTTCATTGCTGCTATTTTAACTGTTTTTTAAATACATAAACAAAGTTATTATTATTATTATTATTTTTTTTTAGCAATTTGCTTTTCCTTTCTTTTAAATGGACAACATTTTAATAGTAATTTAAATTTTTCTAGTTACAGTATGAATAAATATTTATGATATTAATTAGTCATCTTTGTTGTTCGTAATAAGCACATGTCTAAAATAACTTAAGCTGCATTTAGAAGTCCATGTAAAAAAGTTAAATATGTGTACGGTTTATTAACCGACTAATCGTTCAGATAACCGTTGACTAATCGACTATCCAAATAATCGTTAGTACAGGGTTTTATTTGAATCTAACTCACCTGGAAGCGGATTTTGCTCTCCCCTCGCTCCCGCTCTCTCTTATGCAGACTGACCATGAAGGACTCATAGCACTCCTTCCAGTAGAGGGCCATGGTCTCATGGCCCTGACTAAAGGTCTCAATTTCATACTGCTTCATGTACGGAATGATCTGAAAACAAACGGAAGTGACGTTACTTGTGCCATTATCTCAAACAAGCCCCAATACACTCCAGTCTCATACATATTTGTCCAGGTAGACGCGCCACTCGGCGGAGTTGCAGTATAATTGGAAGTCCTCGAAGAAAGAGGGACTGCCATTGGTATCGGGCAATTGGGGAAGGTGCAGATCCATATAAAGGACGCGATGGACTTTGGAGAGGAGTGTTCGCAACAGAGGAACCAGGAAGGTGTACGTTTCCTCTGTGTTCTCCTGGATAGCAGGCCGAAGGATGCCCTCCACCTTGCCCAACAGGTAGCAGGCCTCGTCCTGGCTGGACACCTCCTTCATTTGTAGGATGAAATTGAGCTTGGCAGTGGCGATTGCACACACCTGCGATGACAAAAGGAGAACGGGATGAGTACGCATTTAATGATGGCACCACTTTGTTGAGTTAAAACAAAACAAGGACAACGATACAGTGGAACCTCGATTTGCCAACCCCTCTATTAGCGAACTTTTGGATCGAGACAAATGCGACCTAAGAACGCTTCATTTATTCATTCATTTTGCGTCCCAACTGCAGGCAAAAAGCAGTGCTCAGCAATTTTGGGGAGGCGGAGCCCTCCACGTCACTTGCTGTACAGTACTAGTCACTTCTCAGCACTTCAGTGTGTGACTTTTCTGTTTGTTTTTTTCTGTCCTTTTTGCTAACTCAATATAGTCCCAAAAAGACAACAGACCGGCGTGGAAAGAAGGAGAGAAAAAAAGACTATGGCCAAGAGTACATTAATGCCGCTCGCAAGTATGGAAACATAAAAAAAGTCAGCTTCGTACCACAGCAAGTTTTAATTGTGATGAGACCTGAGTTTTCTGGAAAAAATGCCAAAGCAGACTTATTTCACAGCAGAGGAGAAGACCTACCTCTCGTTCAACGGCGCCTGTACACATGCCCCAGCCTTCTAATTCTTCCGTTCATCCCGTGGTAAGTAAGGGGATTTTACTTTTTTAAAATGTTTTTATTGTAGCATTATGGTTGTTAAAGTCAAGTATCTTGGTGATTTCTTGTCGTTTGTGAGGGCACCAAAGGGACTTCTGTGTGTGTGCGCGTGCTGGTAGAGCCGCTTGTTTTGTTGTCGTTTGACGTGTTAATAAAGAAAAAGTTGATCCGTTGCCCCCTTCAATCCATCAATTTTCTATCGCTTGTCCCTCTCGGGGACGAGGGGGGTGCTGTAGCCTATCTCCCCTTGTTATGTTTAAATTACAGTACTGTATAAAACTTCATATTGTGTTCAAAGTGTACAAACTAAAATATAGACTTTTGTTGAGGCTGGAAACCATTATTAATATTTACATTGGAGAAATTTGCCTCGCTATACAAACTTTCTGATTTAGGAACCCTGTTCAAGGACCAGTTAAGTTGGTAAACCGAGGTTAAACCGTATGTGGTTAAGACAATGTTTGACCTCGGAGCCTTCTTGAGCCATGAAGCCCAGCATCAGTCTCAGTCCAACTTGGGAGAGCTGGAACCACTGGGTACCAGCAGAGTACCACACCATGAGGCAGTCCATCAGTGTCACAGACTCCTCCAGCACCTTCTCGGTCCACAGCGCTGGGTTGATCAGGCCCTCAGCTTGCAGGAAGTCTTGTACCATGTGAAGCAGACGCACCGCGTTCTCCGTGTGTTGAGGCAACGTGGCGGCGGACGCCTCGCGGTTGTCGCTCACCGCCCATTCCAACATACGCTCCAGAAGACTGTGCACAGAGGGGAGGGGACAGTGGACACCGTTACCGTGGGAGCATCTACGTGGAGTTCTGCTCGGATCGAGGGCCGGACCTGAGTTTGATTTGGTCGACAGGAAGCAGCAGCTCGTTGGCTGTCCCCAGCTTGGTGAGAGCGGAAAAGACTTGGCCGCGCTCTAGCCAGGCGGAATCGTCAGAACCTTCAACTCCACGCCACATCACACACAGCAGGATCTCCAGCAACATGCTGCACAGTTCGTCCTCAGCTCGCTAGGCACCAACAACAACATTTTTTTAGAAATGGTAAATATTAGCAATCCCTTTATCTCACCTCTGTGCCATTGTAGGACTCCCCCAGTGAGAGGTTGTCACTGAAGAGGAAGGTGTCTTCAGCCAGGGAGGCGTTTGCGTCCAAACTCCCCGAGTTCGTTGGAAAAGGCTTGGAGGTCTCCAGTGGTGAGGGCGTGCTGGGCCCGCTGCCAGGTGTCTGGCTGCCACTGTCCAAGCCCTCATAGGTTTGCAGGTGAGACAGATCCAGGGTTAAACCCCCGGATTTCCCCACCACCCAGGGCTTGACTTGGGCTTGTGGCTCGGTGGAAGCGGAGGAGGACGGAGTGTCCAGCAGTGAGATGACATCGCTGTTGTCCAGGCTGTCCACAGAGCGAGTGTCGCCCATGCTAAGCCAGTCGTCGTCCGGGCGGTCCAAGCGGCCGGCGCTGCCCGCCCTTGTTCTACGATCTAGCGGCAACTCCAGGCGGTTATTAATACTCCCACCGGGCCGGTTCACATCCAGGCTGCAGGTGCTGACGGTGTCTGCATTTCGGGATTGGGACGAGCCTTCGCCCCGCAAGTAAAGTCTAGTCAGCGTGTCCTGCCAACACTGCTGCTTTGAGATCTGGAAAGCAGCTTCTTGTTGGGACTGTAGCAACTGGTACACCTAAACACATGGTAAACAGGAACTTCTTGAAAGTCTTCTGGGTAGGGTTCTAGAAGCTGTTGGGGTGTTAAAGGGAACTGCACTTATTTTGGAATTTTGTCTATCATTCACAATTCTTATGTGACAAAAGCACTTTTTTACGCCTTCTAACTCACGAGCAAAAGTCAGCTAACAATGGTGCCAATGTGAGTCGCTGTATTCCGCCTATTAAATATATATACATAATATATATATACAGTATATACATACATAATACAGCGAGAGCGAGAGAGAGAGAGATGCACATACATACATAGATATATAAAATAAATCTTGGCCAATACCGACAAAAGAAGGCCGATATCAATATATGTCAAAATGCCAAATATCGGCGCCGATAGTCGGTTCGGCCGATAATCAGTCGATCCCTACTATGAGTATAATAGAACAATCACTTACTGCACAATGTCTGCTCTCACAGGATGCCGACTAATCCTTACGCAGGTTTAAAAAAGAAGGTACCGCAAACAAGTGTCTTTTCATGTCTTTCTTGCCATCTCCGGGTATAAGTTGAATGAAGTTGTCAAAGTTTATGTCCACAGCCTTCTACTATCCAGGTGAGAGGCATGAATTATAACCTACAAATAACTTTCACCAACTCAGAGGCGGTGTAGCAGCTCACCGGCTCAATATGTCAATATAGCAGCATATGCAAGTTAGCTCATTGTGATCACGGTGCCGCTAAAACTAAATTGTCCGTGTTAGCAATTATGATAACAATATTGCTAATACTTGGTACATATTTAGGTCAGGAGATGTAAATAGAGTATTTTTGGCGTTTTTGGATGTATTTTTAGAGGGCTTTATAGGCAGAATAGTGTACTCTCATTAGCTGCATTGTTAGCCACCTCGTACTTGCCGTATATGCATAAAAAAAGAAAACCATGTGTTCTTGTCTTAAATAGGTATTGTAAATGATAGGCAAAATTCCAAAAATAGTGCAGTTTCTCTTTAAGGGCATTGCCTAACAATTATTTATTGAATTTACAAGTCAAAAAGGTAGGTTTAAGGACAAATTTAAGCAAGTTCCTCACCCTTTTGCAGACAATGAGCCGTACGCTGGGTCCTGATCGATGAGTTAACTGAACCAATGCCATCAAGTCCTTGTAGTGCACCACATGATCTGTAAATTATTAGGAAGCAATGTTGGGTTAGGTTTGATACAGTGTGCGCTAAACTGTGTTGCATTAGTGGGAGAAAACAGCTGACCTGTATGGAGGACCTGGTTGAGGACACAGCGAACGAGCGTTGGAGTTATGTGAAGATCGGAGAAGATCAGCGACAGGCCGCCGTAACCCGCCTCCCTCAGCCTCAAACGCTGCTTGTTCTTCTCATAGACACGGTCGCATCGCAACATGCGCTCAAACAGCTGTGCAGAGGGACACGCAAATATGCATAACTTGTGAGATTATTTGTTCTTAGAAGTTCTGCAAATTGAGTATGTTCCAAGATACGTGGTTGGAAAAGCAGTGGAACCTCCAATGACAAACTTAATTGACTAGAAAAAATTGTATTTGGAAATAAATTCCCCCATAATCTTTGAAATAATGGAATTATGGATAATTGTTTCCATCCTTGACAACTACTACTACTAAGGGGGAATAATGAGCATTCAGTAAAGTAACAATCATCAACAATAATAGTCCTACAGCCTTTGCTTTATTAACTATCAGTGAAAACATTCCACTGGCACTGCAGTCAACAAGCTCCTTCAGTCCGCAGACTACAATGCTCAGCTAAAACAGCACACACTCATGACACTCTTCTCTCATGAAACATCTTAACTGCATACACCAGATATATGAAGAAAAAAAATGTCTTTCCCTAGTAATTAATTACATCTATTAAAGAATACTTATGTTGGTAATTCAAATATTTTTTGGGGAAAGTAATGAGTAACTGTATTTAGTAACTTTTTTAAAGTAATTTTCCCAATATTGTTAACATGTAAGAGTGCTTTTACTTTAGAGTAATACAACTCAAGTAAAAGTAGTCTTGTAGTCATCTAATCAAGTATAGATAAATAAGTATTCAGTGAAAAAGTACAGAGTAACTGGTGTGTAACTTCTGATTGATTTACCATTTTTTAATGGTACTCGTACTACAACTGTTGTGTGTATGTGTGTGTGCGCGCGCGTGTATGTGAGAGAGAGGTCCTACTACCACATATACCACAAAGATGTACATTTTACAGTCACTTATGACAATATACCAGGTCTAATGTTAGCGTGCAGCTAAAACCAGAGGTGGGTAGTAACATTTACTCCGTTACATCTACTTGAGTAACTTTTGGGATAAATTGTACTTCTAAGAGTAGTTTTAATGCAACATACTTTTACTTTTACTTGAGTATATTTATAGAGAAGAAACGCTACTTTTACTCCGCTCCATTTATCTACATTCAACTCGCTACTGATTTTTATCGATCTGTTAATGCACGCTTTGTTTGTTTTGGTTTGTCAGACAGACCTTCAAAGTAGGATCTATGCATGCCTGCGTTTCACCAATCAGACTCAGTCACTGGTGACGTATGACTCCGTTTCGCCAGTCAGATGCAGTCACTGGTGACGTTTGACTCCGTTTCACCAATCAGATGCAGTCACTGGTGACGTTGGACCAATCAAACAGAGCCAGGCGGTCACATGACCGTCACACGTGGACCCTGACTTAAACAAGTTGAAAAACTTATTGGGGTGTTACCATTTAGTGGTCAATTGTACGGAATATGTACTGTACTGTGCAATCTATTAATAAAAGTTTCAATCAATCAATCAATCAAAAGTGTAAAGGAAAAAAGACACTTTTTTTATTTCAACCGTACCTCCCGTCAAAAGCCTAAAAGACTGACCGCACAGTTCCTGTCTTCACAATAAAAGTGCCGCTCCATCGCGCCTTTGCTAACAAAATAAGAGTCTCCAAAAGCCAGCGCAAACAAGCTAGCAAGCTACGGAGTTTGCCGCCAATGTATTTCTTGTAAAGTGTATAAAAACGAATATGGAAGCTGGACAAATAAGATGTCAAAAACCAACCACTTGCATGTGGTATTACACAGAAAGGAGGAACTTTTTTTCTCCTCCATTTGAAAACGTGGACGTTATCAGCACTACTGTCTGATTCCAATCAATGCAAGTCATCAGAGTCAGGTAATACACCAACTTATATTCTTGTCTTAATGAAAGAAAGGAATCTATATGTTGAACATGCATGTATATTCATTAAAACACCTTTAACATGTGAACAAAAACGGCAAAATAAATAAATATAAATTATATACTGTATATATATATATATATATATATATATATATATATATATATATATATATATATATATATATATATATATATATATATATATATATATGATATGTGTGTGTATGAATATGTATATATGAGGTAGATCACCTCGACTTGGTCATTTATTAAGTAATTGATTAACGTTGAAAAACTTATTGGGGTGTTACCATTTAGTGGTCAATTGTACGGAATATGTACTGTACTGTGCAATCTACTAATACAAGTTTCAATCAATCAATCAATGAATGCCTACTGAGCCTATGGTGCTGTTAAGTTATTGTGGCTCAATTTGCCTTAATTTTTTTAATTTTAATGTATTATTATTTGATATATATTATTGTTTTAGTTGCTTAAGAGATATTCCTGGCTCTGAATTTGCTCATTGCTATTTTTATGTTTTTGTGCATTATTTGTTGCTGTCATCATTAAACGAACAGGTTACTCATCAGTTACTCCGTACTTGAGAAGTTTTTTCACAACATAGTTTTTTACTTTTACTCAAGTAAATATTTTGGTGACTACTCCTTACTTTTACTTGAGTAATACATCTCTAAAGTAACAGTAGTCTTACTTGAGTACAA
Source organism: Entelurus aequoreus (assembly GCF_033978785.1). Classification (NCBI taxonomy): domain Eukaryota; kingdom Metazoa; phylum Chordata; class Actinopteri; order Syngnathiformes; family Syngnathidae; genus Entelurus; species Entelurus aequoreus. Next base: position 76,961,200 of record NC_084731.1, on the reverse strand, counting down.
TTTCTGGCTACTCTACCCACCTCTGGCTAAAACATAAAGACATCTCAAATTTAGCACAACATGTTTTCTCTAGTTGGAAGTAGAATTCTTATGGGTTGAAACGTGAACATTTCTTCTGACACGGATGACAGCGCATGGTATAAATGTTCTTTTTCCTAGTTTGTATGTAAACATTGACGATGCCTCATCTGACGTCATGTTATTTTTTAAAGTGTGTAGTTTGAGTGCGGTCATGTGACTTTCAGGCTCCGTTTGATTGGTGAAATGGAGTTAACTGTCAATACTGCTTACGTTGGATAAAATAGTATCTAAACTTTTCCCACTGAAGGCCGCACACTGAAAAAATAAAGCATTCGGGGGCCATTTTGATATTATTTCCAAAACCAATACAATACTTTTTTTTTTTTCACTTTTAGGGCTCCCCAGAAGGGTCTCAGTCATAAACATTTTTAAAAATAAGTCAAATTATAATAAAACATTTTTAATTCAACGCTTAAAATTTATGCATCAACTTCTGGTCTATCGGTCAATATAAATATATTTTTTGTTTTTAAAGTTTAATGCTCTTTTCATCAAAACCATGTTTATTATGGGAAAAACACAAAAATATTCAAAATTTCCATCCCAAAAATAGTTCAAAGAGGAATATTTGATGTGACGTAATCGGATAGGTCAATAATTCATATCATTGATAGGTCAATAATTCATATAATTGATTTTAATGAATTATTATTTTTTGAGCAATGACAGTTTTTGGGAAAACTCTCATAAAAGTGTTAAACATAAGTCATGCATTTTTTTTAATTAAGTCTGTAGATTAACTTCAGATTTATCGATTATATATATATATATATATATATATATATATATACATACATATATATACACATATATATATATATATATATATATATATATATATATATATATATATATATATATATATATATATATATATATATATATATATATATATACACACACACAAACAATGTTTTTTTAGTTTGTTGTTTGAAGTATTTTGTATTATTTTGTTTCATTATTGTTTTTTGAGTAATCGCAGCTTTAAATAAAAAAAACAACAAACAGCAGCTTTGTAATATTAGAGTCAATATATTGCAAGTTTTTCCTGTTACATTTTATCTGTTTGCTTTTTTATTCCACTTTTATGTTGTTTTTCCTTTTAAATAGAATTTTTCAAAATGTGTCGCAAAGCTCCCTCGGGTCACACTTTGGACATCCCTGGATTGGTATAACACGAGTCATGTGACCTTGCACACTGGAAAAAGTCTCTCTAACGAGCCAAATTAACGCATCTTTGCAGGCAATGATCAAAAGATGATATATTTAATGATGACATACATAAAAGTAGCAATCGGAATGAAACTCAATGTAATGGAGTAAAAGTAGTGTTTCTTCCTCACAAGTAAAAAGTATGTTGCATTAAAACCACTCCGACAGGTAAAATTGATTCAAAAAGCAACTTAAGTAAATGTAATGGAATAAATGTAGCTCGTTATTAACCACCTCTTGGGAAAGTTCGTGTAATGAGCGGTCTGTTATTTGGAGGTTCCACTCACTGTGTTTGTTTTTCAGGTGGAGTGGCAGCTCACCTTGAATACAAGTTCCCTGAGGCGGTCTGTGTATTTGCTGTTGAGAAGCAGGGCGTAAAAAGAGTCGGCTGCTCCGGGCTCAAAGAGGAGCAGGAAGAGCTGGTCCCTGCATGGACTACTCTGAAGGAGGCTGAGTAACATCTCCAACAGCCCACAAATCTTCAACACACACAAAAAAAGGAACCAAACTTAATATTCCAAGGCCTTATTTTGAAGAGTACTTATTGGTGCATGAAATCACTGTCACTGTACGGGGCTTAAAATGCTTATTGAGACGATAATGCTTCAAAATATCAAAACAGGAAAGAAAAAAGGGATGCCTGGCGGGATATGAGCCGGTAACTTCCTGCAAGGGCATTGCTGCAGGAATTCTACTGGGGAACCAGAAAGGTCATCTCGCTGCCCACGCGAGGAGAAGGTTATGCTTGCGTTGCCATTTGCTGCTTATACAGTATATGTTTGATCAGTGGTGGGCCGTCAGGGCCAGCAAGGCCTTCTCTGCTGGCCTAACATAACCAGAAATCATGATCATAATTAAATATAAAAGTACTTTTTAATTTACTTTCCCTAAATATCTAAACATATTCATATTTTCTTCATGTCATATTATGCTCCTTCCAATACTGTTGTTTTTAGGTTAGAGTTTTTATCCAATCAGAATTCAGTTATCTTATGTTGCCATGCTGTACGAAATCTGCCCGGGGCATTCAGAATCAACAATGCTGGCGTCTGTGCACTGTAAGTCAACAGGCACATACATTAGATAGATAATTGTGATAACCAATCAGATCACGAGTTGTTGTCAGGAAGGCCTTCTAGCTGGCCTCACGTAGAGTGTGACATTTACGCGTCCTGTGATTGGATACTCACTTGTTGATAGACAGTTGCGATAGTCAATCAGATCACAAGTTGTTGACAGTAGCCTATCTAGTTAGCCTGATGTTAACAAGACTGTGATTGGATACTCACTTGTCACTCCAAAGTGAGTATCCAATCACAAGTTGTAATTTACTAAAAGCAGGAAGTGTTGCGCCGTAGCCATACCGGGCTAGCAGAGAAATCACCGATACTCACTTTTTAACCCACAAAGAAGGAGAACAATATGTTGATTAGGTGGCAGATATATATTTGCTAGGCCATTTTAAAGAAGGATATTTAAAGAGAAACTGTATCCTGTGAGACGATGTCAGCCGGAAGCTAGTTCAGCTGTCCCGGCCAATTCCACTCGAATCAACCGACTATGAGTGGTATCACTAGCTTATACGGCGTTGAATGGGTGCTACACATTCAAGTTCAAATATTATATTTCTTTATTTTTTTCACGTTTAATATGTTTTTGGCAATTTTAATTTTGACAGTACAACATAAGATATGTTTTAATTGCTGATGCTTGTTTATTGATTTTTAAATACGCCGGAAAATAACCCGTTTTGTACACTGTTGTGGTGATTCAATCCACAGTAGCGTGTAAATGTGTTTCTGTATAGTATTTCTCCAGCAATGGTCATGTAATGACATAAATTATGGTATTTTGAGAGGTAATCATTTAAGTTGGACATCACTGAAGGCAATGGTGGGAAACGCATGGCCACTCCCACTGTGTTTGATTATGTCCAATCTACAATCACGTGGAGGGGTGGGACATGGACCAAGGCAGGAATCATTAAAAATGGGTGCAGGGCAGGGAAAAGATTCTAATGTTCTGTTGGCACTGCAAAATATTGTCAATGTTTTCTTTAATTTTATTGTGAAAAACGCATAAATCCAATTAGGGAAGCACAATTGTTTTTTTTTCAAGCCGATAACGATACAGATAACGTCCTACTTCTCAAGACCAATATCAATAACTTTTTTATAGCTATTATTTTTCAAATTCACACTTAACTGTAGATTGTGCACACTTTTCTTTGGGGCTGCTTCTTCAACAGCAGGCGGATTTCAAAACAGTCTTTTTTCTTCTTTCCTTGTGAAATGTTTGTTGGTACAAATACCACAAGAAATCAACGCCATGCTTGTTCCCAATGAACACAAGGGAAGTTTTGCCACCTCCTACGAGGTGGGAAAAAAGGTGTGTTCGATTTGCTCATCCTGACCACCCTACAGCACATTACGGCTAATCTCGCCTCATTGTAATGTTTTTTTCTTGTTATTTTGAAGTTATCTTTCAAGGTTATCAGATTTATCGGTGTGACATCACACTTCCTGACCCGATGATTATCTGTACGATATTTATTGTGCGCCCCTAAATCTAATAATAGATCATTTGGAGCATATGCAGAAATAACAAAGTGTTGTACTTAAAACCATGAAGCAGCTTTGCAATTGATGGGTAATTGGTCAAATGAGACAAAATAAATAAATACATCTTTAAATAATTACAAAAATGTGTCATTAATTAATAATACTTTGAATTTAAAAACAAACATGTTAATAAAAGTACACATGACGGCTGAGTTTGACAAATATGATAATTTCATGGAGCGCTTCCACACAGGTTCATCAGATAATTAAATAAATAATTCAATTATGAAATAATAAGTAAATTAAATAATTGAATCAACAATTACATTATTAAATATTCAAATAATTATTAACTAATGAAACAATGAATACATATTGAAATCATTAAATACATCATGAAATGATATGTAAGTTTACATCAAATATACTAATGAATCATTTATGAACACATATTTTATTCCAATTACAAATAATGAATGACCCATTTAACTAATAATTGAAATATTTATTTATTTGCTTTATTTGGTACCATTTGACCCTCCATAATTTGGTGATTGACATAATTATTTTTATGTAAAAGTACACGACAGCTGAGTTTGCCAGATGAAATAAATTCATGGCGCACTGCCACACAGATAAATGAGATAATTAAATAAATCATTCAATCATGAAACAATTGATTATGAAATAAAATAATTTCATCAATAATACAATGATTTAATATTGAAATAATTAAACCATTAAATAATGATTAAATCTTTGAATAATAATTAAATCATGAAATTAAATGTACTCTTACATTAAATAAATAACACATTTAAAAACTAATTTATGTATTTTTTCCAATTATAAATAATTAATGACACATTTAAGGAATACTTTAAAGATGTATTTATTTATTCTATTTTGTCCTATTTGACCGCCATAATTTGGTGATTGACATGATCATTTCAATGTAAAAGTACACGTGACAGCTGAGGTTGAGAGATAAAATAAATTCATGGAGCGCTGCCCCACAAATTCATGAGATAATTCAATAAATCATGAAATAATTATTCAAATAAATAATTAATTTAAATTATTAAATATTGAAATAATTAAATCTTTGAACAATTAATTGAATCATGGAATTAAATGTTATTTTACATTACATAAACTAATAACACATTTAATAGCACATTTATGTATTTTATGCCAATTATAAATAATTAATGACACATTTACGGAATATTTTAAAGATTTATTTATTTAATTGTATCCCATTTGACCCTTCATAATTTGGTGACTGACATGATGATTTAAAACTGGATACATTAGAGACACTTGCTCGTACTTCATGTTGCGTCAATAACAGAATGTGCCCTCCTCACCTGATCCTCGTCCCCGATGGCGGAGATGTATCCAACAATGCTTTGCATCTCTTCCTGGGACAAGCCTTTGCTGATGTAGTACTTGACGAGCCCGTAGAGAGACGTGCGGATGGTCCGAATGTCATCCTCACTCAGGTCGCCGTCTTTATTACTGTTTTTCCTAAGGACCAAGAGCCGAGGTTTGATGTTGTGTCAGACAAAAACCTCAATAACAACCGACTCTCACCCATAATAGAGGCGAATGGTGTCCAAAAGGAATCGTACTCCATATTTCTTCCGGAACTGCTTCCTGTTGTCTTTGATGACAGTGCTCACATACTGTATGTGACCTGTAGAAGAAAACAAGTCACCTTGAATAGCCCAATTTTCTGGATATATTGTCTTTATTTGCCATTTTAGGATCTGACCTATTCGCAAAGGGAAGTCGCCTTTATTCCAGATGTTGAAGTTGAACAGCAGATGTGCATGAAGTTGCTGCAGCAGAGTTTGATTCTTCTCATAGGTCACCTGCTCTATCAGCAGCTGCATAGCCACCAGGACACTGACGTCCACGTGACCGACGGGAAGCTGAAAAGGCAAAGCATGGTTCCAATATACAGACTGTATGAATTTGCAGATAAACCCAAACAGCTTCCTCATATCACCAACACACTTAAATGTTAAAGAGTCACGTTTAAACGGGTGTGACGATTTTATCTTGAGCAACTATTTGAGCATTTTAATCCGCAGCTAAATGGAGACTTTGCCATGGTCTAAATCAGGGGTGTCGAACTTGTTTTCATCAAGGGCCACATCGCGGTCATGGCTGCCCTCAGAGGGCCGCTTGTAACAGTGAATGTAAGAATATAAAAGTATAATCGCCTCATTATATTATTGCCTATGTATTTGATTATTTGATTTTTGTGCGTACAAATTGATGGATAACTTGCTTTGAAATCGTAAGTGAAGGTGACAAGCAGATATTTTAAGTATTTATTGTTATTTTTACAAACGATCATACATAATAATTAAAGGCCTACTGAAACCCACTACTACCGACCACGCAGTCTCAGTTTATATATCAATGATGAAATCTTAACATTGCAACACATGCCAATACGACCGGGTTAACTTATAAAGTGCAATTTTAAATTTCCTGGCAAACTTCCGGCTGAAAACGTTTCGATATGATGACGTTTGCGCGTGACGTCAATCGTTAAAGCGGTTGAATCCAATACAAAAAGCTCTGTTTTCATCTCAAAATTCCACAGTATTCTGGACATCTGTGTTGGTGAATCTTTTGCAATTTGTTTAATGAACAATGGAGACTGCAAAGAAGAAAGTTGTAGGTGGGATCGGTGTATTAGCGGCGGACTACAGCAACACAACCAGGAGGACTTTGACATGGATAGCAGACGGGCTAGCCGCCGACCTCACCTTGACTTCCTCCGTCTCCGGGCCGCCGACCGCATCGGTGATCGGGTGAAGTCTTTCGTCGCTGGAACGCAGGTGAGCACGGGTCGTGATGAGCAGATGAGTGCTGGCGTAGGTGCAGAGCTAATGTTTTTAGCATAGCTCTGTCGAGGTTCCGTAGCTAAGTTAGCTTCAATGGCGTCGTTAGCAACAGCATTGCTAAGCTTCGCCAAGCTGGAAAGCATTAACCGTGTAGTTACATGTCCAGAGTTTGGTAGTATTGTTGATCTTCTGTCTATCCTTCCAGTCAGGGGCGTATTTGTTTTGTTTCTATTTGCATTTAAGCATGATGCTATCACGTTAGCTCAGTAGCTAAAGTGCTTCACCGATGTATTGTAGTGGAGATCGAAATGTCACTGTGAATGTCCATTTCGCGTTCTCGACTCTCATTTTCAAGAGGATATAGTATCTGAGGTGGTTTAAAATACAAATCCGTGATCCACAATAGAAAAGGAGAAAGTGTGGAATCCAATGAACCCTTGTACCTAAGTTACGGTCAGAGCGAAAAAAGATACGTCCTGCACTGCACTGTAACCCTTCACTCTAACGCTCCTCATCCACGAATCTTTCATCCTCGCTCAAATTAATGGGGTAATCGTCGCTTTCTCGGTCCGAATCTCTCTCGCTGCATTGTAAACAATGGGAAAATGTGAGGAGTCCTTCCTCCGGTGACGTCATGCTACTTCCGGTATAGGCAAGGCTTTTTTTAATCAGCGACCAAAAGTTGCGAACTTTATCGTCGTTCTCTACTAAATCCTTTCAGCAAAAATATGGCAATACCGCGAAATGATCAAGTATTACACATAGAATGGATCTGCTATCCCTGTTTAAATAAAAAAAAAAATCATTTCAGTAGGCCTTTAAGGGTGCTTAAAAATGTTTTTTTTTAATCACATTCGAATCCCGATTTTTTTAGTAATTTTTAAAAATATAATTTTTTTTGTTTTTTTTGACGAATACAACATTTAAAAAAAAAAATGTAGGCCATCTCTGTGCTTACTTGGTGCACGTATGTGTCATACGCCAGCAACCAAAAGGAGGTTTTGTAACATGTAAGCTGTTTTGTTTAGGTGTTATTATTATTATACCAAATAATACATTGCAAAAATCAGTTTGAATCGAGAATTGTGTTGAATCGAGTATCGTTTATGAATCAAATCCTCACTCCAAGAATCGGATCGAATGGCGAGGTGCCAAAAGATTCACACCAATAACAATTGAATATTTGTATATATATCAAAGTTTAAAACATACATTTTTTTCTGTCAAAATGGAAACAATAAAAACATTTAGTAAGAAAGACGAAGTATTCACATTATTCCCAGGCTTTCGCGGACCACTTTAAATGACGTGTCTGGTCGGATATGGCCCCCGGGCCTTGAGTTTGACATATGTGGTCTAAATGCTGATTCAGATATATTTCTATTTCAAACACCCCCTTGTTTCCTGATGACACTGAGGAAACAAGTATGACACATGCAAGGAAGTCACCAGCAGACCGACAGGTCAGACCGACGTCACTTGCTGCGCAGTACACTGCTAGTCTTCTGCATGTGTGCCTTTTCTGTGTTTTTTCACCTTTTGACACGTTTTGTCCCTTTTGTTAACTCAATATGAGAACCAAAAAGACAACAGGCCAGCGGGGAAAAAAGGAGGGAATCTATGTGGTGTTGAAAAAAACAAACAAACACTATTTGCATGGAGTACATTAATGGCACTCATAACTATGGAAGAAGCAGACTTATTTCACAGCGGGGAGAAGAGTTACCTCTCGTTCAGTGGCGCCTCCTTCAAAGCACGGACGCACATACACGGCCCTTCCCTCTCTATCCCTCCCTTCTCTGCCTCTGTCTGCTCCTTTCTCGTCAGTTTCTTTTTTGCAATTGTAAATGGGTTTGACTTTTTTTTTACATGTTTATTATTGTAGCAATATGGTGTTTTCAAGTTAAGGATTTTTGTGATTTCTGATAGTTTGTGAGGGCACCAAAGGGATTATGGTGTGTGTGCGCGTGTGTGTTTGCAGAGCAGCGCATACAGACGACAGCAGCTTGTTGTTGTTTGGAGTTAATAGGAAAAAAGTTAATGTTATGTTTGTTTGATACAGTATACAGTACTGTATAGTACTTTATATTGTGTTCAAAGTGTAAAAACATTCACTAAAATATGGACTTTTTTCAAGGCTGGAACCCATTTTTCATATTTACATTGTTTCTTGTGGAGAAATGTGCTTTAATATAACAACTTTTCGATTTACCAACCCTGTTCAAAAACCAAATAATTTCGTAAATTGAGGTTCCACTGTACTATATACAGTGGTAACTTGGGATAAGAGCTGTCTCTCGGCTACAGAGAATTTAGGTAACGATCCTCCCTACCGCTAGTTGGCGTAACGAAAGTCACGGTGAACCTCGAAAAATCTGACTGGTCTTATCCGCTAGCATTAGCTTATCCCTAGAGCTCAACATAGCTTTGTTGTTCCAAACATGGTAAGGAAGCAAGTGAGTGTGAAGAAGAGTGCTAAGAAGAAAAAGCGGATGCTATTCATTGAATTAAAGAAAAACATCAGCACAAACATGATTTAATTGTAGCTAATTTAGCGAAGCAGCATAGCACTTAGCAGTAGTTGCTGATAAAGGCTATGATAATGCCAGCCAAGGACATTAAATAATAGCTAAACGACAGACATGCATTTATAAAAAATTTAAAAGCTGCTGATGGTGTAATTGACAAATAAGCAGCAAGAAGATGATCTCATAGAGCAGGGGTTTTTAACCTTTTTGATCACGGGGCCCAACTTTTCCACTCAAATACTAACACTAAATTAGTGATCTTACTCTTGATTATAAATGTATTCAATAATTATATGTAACCTACTTACAGTTTACAACCTTGTCAGATGACACAAAACCTTGTGTTAACCACACAGATTATTATCAAGGGTTAGGTCAGGCTGATTAGAAATATAAATACTAATCAAATACACTGCAAAAAAAGGGGGATCAAAAAAACTGTTGAAAAATAAATGTACAGTCCTAAAATACATACATTTTAATTAACTTAATAAAAAGTAATAATATATATATATATATATATACACACTACCGTTCAAAAGTTTGGGGTCACATTGAAATGTCCTTATTTTTTAAGGAAAAGCACTGTACTTTTCAATGAAGATAACCTTAAACTAGTCTTAACTTTAAAGAAATACACTCTATACATTGCTAATGTGGTAAATGACTATTCTAGCTGCAAATGTCTGGTTTTTGGTGCAATGTCTACATAGGTGTATTGAGGCCCATTTCCAGAAACTATCACTCCAGTGTTCTAATGGTACAATGTGTTTGCTCATTGGCTCAGAAGGCTAATTGATGATTAGAAAACCTTTGTGCAATCATGTTCACACATCTGAAAACAGTTTAGCTCGTTACAGAAGCTACAAAACTGACCTTCCTTTGAGCAGATTGAGTTTCTGGAGCATCACATTTGTGGGGTCAATTAAACGCTCAAAATGGCCAGAAAAAGAGAACTTTCATCTGAAACTCGACAGTCTAATCTTGTTCTTAGAAATGAAGGCTATTCCACAAAATTGTTTGGGTGACCCCAAACTTTTGAACGGTAGTGTATATGTTTCTTAAATAAAATGTTAATACAATTAAAATTCAAATACAGCTTCACTAGTTTAGACATCATTTTTGCACTTAATAAACTTACCGGTAATAAAAGCTCTAGACTTCTTCTCTTTGATATTGTCATTACTGCCAAAAATGGTGGAAAAGTGTAATACAACTGATATTTTTTGCCGCCCTCAAGGGAGCGCTCACGGCTCAACAATGGGCCCTATGGTCACGAAACACTGCCGTAGAAGTCTGCTTTACAAGGTAAATGCTGTACGTAATTATTACTTCATAAAACTACTGTTATTGTTCTATTGCATTGTTTTCAATAGAATGTTTCTTATCTAAAAGTTACTTTTTATTTTTAAAGGCAGGGCACATGTTAAAATTGTGCTGTTTTCTATTCATTTCATTGGCAACGCTGTTCACAATACCAGTTTTTCAAGATACGAGTTGCGTCATAGAAACAATTCGAGTCACACCCTAAGGTACCACTGAAAACAAGTAGCTTAGCACGTTAACAAATGCCCACGCTTATTCCGTCCTAGACAAATTGGATGCTACTAGTAACCTTTTGATCACATGAGAACATTGTTTGCTAAAGACAAACTGACATGTGTGATAACAGCATTAAACACCTTCTGCAGCAGGGCTCCCAGTGTATCGATGCCATGCGAGTGCAGAAGATTCTCCTGGTTTATTGCATGCCTCTGCAGAAAATGCTTCAGCACCAACAAGAAGGTGGCCACCAGATTCTTCTCGAGGCGCGCTTCTGGTACAAAGAAAAACATTTCACACCGTGCTTGTTAACACACTGTGCCTGGGCTGGCATGTCGAGGGGAGGGCAAACGGACCTGAAGCCCTGTTAGACGGGAGAATGACCCACTCTCCGTCAGCTGGAGTAGTCACATCTGGGGTGATGAAGTCTGATCCCGTTGACGCGTCACTGGCCTGTTGATCGGGGGCCACATAGGCCAACTGCTCCAGTATCGGGAAGACCACGGGCAAGCCGCCTACACAATTGATCATATCCTGCCAAAAGGTACAATGTGCAGTATTTAAAGGAGCCATATGTAATAATTTAATGTCAAGTCATCATTAAATGGCCCATATATGTCAAAAGCCATTAATAAATCCTGTTATTTTCCAATACCTCTACAACTGATAACATTAGTTCAGCCGAGATATGCTCATTTCAAAATTAGATTTACAGCCCCGAAATCTTGTTATTGTTTACATTTTGATGCCCTGCCCTCCACCGTTTGACCAATTAGAAAGTCTGTGAGTTTGTCACATCCAGGTTGCCAGTTACGCACCGCCACCTTCGTCTAGCTACTGCTACTGGTAAAGTTACTAAACATGTCAGACCTTAGTAAATCTAAAAGGCGTTGTTACGATTCTCAACTTATTCATGACAAAGCCAGGAACAAAACGAGGATTTTTATCGAGGATGCCTTTGAAAGATGGAGACGATTGAAGGCGGAGAAGATTTTTTCATCTGACAACAAACTTGCTCATTTTCTCCTTGATAGGTAGGATAAGTAAGGCATTAGGCACGTTTTGTTATTACTTGCAATAAATAGAAATGGACATTTGGTATGTAAACTATATTGTCCAATATAGTCTATGATCTTGTCTAACAAAGCTAGTATGTTCGTGCAACGAATGCAGTGTGATGGTGCGTAGCTCCTAGTGTAATGCTTAGCATGCTAGCCCGGTCAATGACATATCGACATATAGGCTAACGGGGGAAATATATGCCCGTTAGCCTGTATGTCGATGTGTTTTCGAACTAACAGGGCAAAATATATTTTCAACAAATAAAACCGATGGGGATATGGGTAGTGTCAGTGCCTATTTCGTTGTCAATATGCTAACACCCTGAGGAAATGGGTTCCAACATTTGCACGGCTAAATCACATGATAAAATAATTCCTCATTCGCGTAGCCTATAGGCATACCTCAGTAAAATGTCTCCTCTTTAGTTTTGGGCGTACATTAGGCTGCTAAGCATGTTCTACTTATTTTCACCAGTATAACCATTGCTAGCGTTGGTTGTAGTTGGTTTTAGTCTTTGTTTTCTGATAGTACTGACAATAACCATTTGTTGTGATATTGTATGCAGGCATGAAAATAGCCTAATTTCTGTGTAAAATGTGATGGTAAGAGATTTGTTATTGACATAACGCTTGTCAATTCAGCTATTATGGTCCCAGCACCTCAACCCCTAGTAAGAGGCAGTGGAAGTTTGAAGTTCCTTGAAGTAGCCCAGTCGATCGAGCTGGATTCGGCTGCGTATCTGGCAACCTCAGTCAGGGAGAGAGGGAGGTGACTTCAGAATTTTGACTGCAATTGCAGTACCATTTCTGGCCACATTATTACATATGCCACCTTTAACATTCCGAACACAGAATGACTGTCTGAGAGTGATGTTGCAGTCCAACCTTGATGTCCCAGTTAACAACTTTCTTCCCAGTCAGGCGCCCATGCAGCTTATTGGGGGACAGATCGAGACAGATCGGATTTTGACAAGCCTGTAAAAAATTGTTATAAATAAAGCATCATGTTTGATGTTAGGCTGGACTTTATGTCTTTAAAGTTTTGCAGAAAAAAATACCTTTGGTGAATAGTGCAGTAGCAGTTTGCTTGAAAAGTCACCAAGCTCTGCTTCCTGGACTTTTAAAGGGGAGATACAGTTTGGACCTGCGTAGAAACATCAATGTTAGGTCTGTGGATGTAACGATATGGAAATTTCATATCAGTTATCGTGACCAAAATGATCACGTTTATCATTATTATCGCGGTGTTGTCAAAATGTACTTTTACACACGCTAAAATCTTTGGACCAAGTAATATATTTTTTAAACAACTAAATGTTAGAAACATCACTATTTTGCATGTTTTGTGTTTCTTATGCTTAACTGATAGTAGTCCAGTATTTTATCAGTTTTAATTAGAGTTGGCTGATAATATCGGCCTGCCGATAGAAAGACAACATTCACACTCACATTCACACACTAGGGACAATTTAGTGTTGCCAATCAACCTATCCCCAGGTGCATGTCTTTGGAAGAGGAAGGAAGCCGGAGTACCCGGAGGGAACCCATGCAGTCACGGGGAGAACATGCAAACTCCACACAGAAACATCCCGAGCCCGGGATTGAACTCAGGACTACTAAGGACCGTCATATTGTGAGGCACATGCACTAACCCCTGTCCCACCGTGGTGCCGGTATAATAATTATGATGACATTTTTTTCAAAACACCTTACAGGTTACAAAATCTCCTTTGAGGTGCATTGATATGGACTAAAAACTTATTTTTTTAAATGGATTCTTATAAAAAAAAATATATACAGTACAGGCCATAAGTTTGGACACCTTCTCATTCAAAGTGTTTTTTAAATTTTCATGACTATTTACATGGTAGATTGTCACTGAAGGCATCAAAACTATGAATGAAAACATGTGGAGTTATGTACTTAACAAAAAAAGGTGAAATAACTGAAAACATGTTTTATATTCTAGTTTTTTCAAAATAGCCACCCTTTGCTCTGATTACTGCTTTGTACATAGCTCCACATGTGTTCATTCATAGTTTTGATGCCTTCAGTGACAATCTACAATGTAAATAGTCATTAAAATAAAGAAAACGCATTGAATGAGAAGGTGTGTCCAAACTTTGGGCCTGTACTGTATATAATTTTTTTTTAATCGATTTAAAAAAATTATGAATCCATTTAGAGTCGGGATGAATAAGAATCGAGATTCAGATTTTTTTGCTATGTTATGTCATTGCACTTTTTGAAATTTCTCCATGGTCACCATGTGCTTACCAGCACTACAGATGCCTTTAACGTGGCCGGGCTGCAGCGCCTCGTGGAACACCATCACGCTCCCGAGCTGACCCTGAAGCGATGTGGGGCTGCCCCACTCGCTGTCCTGGGTCCCCGCTGAGATGAGCTTCGTCACAGACTCAGGCTTTCCACTCAGTAGTCCTCCCCATGCCTGAGGCGAAAGGATGCCGCCCAGCGAAGAGCGTGTGGTGGGTGTGGTGGCGGACGAGAAGGGGGGGTCCGGGATCTGAGACGGTGGAGGAGTAGTGGTCCGGTGGCCCGCTGAGCCGATGCAACAGAATGTAAAGGGCTGCGGGTGGAAGAGAAGGGACATAATAAACAAAAACTTACATTATGCTTCATAATTGGAAGTGTTGGTTTTACCTCGGTCATTGTGGGATACTTAAGTGGGGCAGACAACTTTTGCTGTCCGTCCACATAAATGTAGACCAGACTCTGCCCAAACGGCCTCTTCCCTGGTATGTGCACCACACCAATGCTGTGCTGTTGACAGAAATTCCATCAGAATTAAACCCATTTACCCTCACACTGCCTCTCTGTCAATCCTCTTAACAACAACGCTTCGACAACCTCACGGTGCGGTATGTACCTCGGTACAGTGAGGGAACAAAAGGCCAAGACGTAGAACTGCTTACCTTTTGACCTTGAATGATTTTTCTAATAATTCAAACTCCAAACTGCTGGCAGTTAATGCCTTAATAAATATATTCATTCTCATATACAAAATAAGAATACAGAAGGGTGAAACCTCATGATCCAATTACAATTCAGGGCTATGGTTCAATTATTCATACATCTTTAATTATCATATTGTATATTAATATCATTATTTGTGATATATTTATGATTACACTTAATGATTAATAATATACATGAGTGTTGTCCCGATACCAATATTTCGGTACCAGGAAAAAAATGGTAAATCGGTACTTTTCAAAACAAAGGGGACCACAAAAAATGTCATTATTGGCTTTATTTTAATAGACAATCTTATGATACACTAAACATATGTTTCTTACTGCAATCAAAGAACAATGTTGTCATTAAGTAAGATAGTGAACATACTAGACATCTTCTCTTTTAGTAGTAAGTAAGTAAACCGGTTATATTATATATATATATATATATATATATATATATATATATATATATATAGGTTCCTAATTTGTCTGCTGACATATGCAGTAACATATCGTGTCATTTGTCATTTTATTATTTTGTCAAAATTATGAGGGACATGCGGTAGAAAATGGATAGTTAATCTACTTGTTCATTTACTGTTAATAACGTCTTACCTTCTGTTTTAATGTTCTAGCTCATTAGCTCATTAGGTCGATCGCGAGCTAACGGTCGATCGCGGAGGGGTGTGTCAGTCTATCGCCAGCCAGGCATTAAAAAAATTGACCTAACAATTAGCGATCATCAGTCTTCACCAAGACGTCACTTTTGTCGCTTGATTGACATTCACGGCACCCGAGGGTCTTGTGAGATGACACTGGCTGCTGCCAGCTCATTATCAAGAAAAAATTACAGACAGGAAGACAATAAACACTTTTTATTTCAACAGACTCTCGCGCCGTACCTGCCGTCAAAACTCTAAAGACTGACTGCACAGTTCGGTAAAAGCGCTGCTTCATTCTGGCTCCGCTAACAAAATAAGAGTCTCAGAAAGCTGGCGTGCACAAGCTAGCAAGCTACGGACTTTGCTGCCAATGTATTTCTTGTAAAGTGTATAAAATGAAAGCTGGACAAATAAGATGCCAAAAACCAACCAGTTTTATGTTGTATTGGACAGAAAGGAGGACTTTTTTTCTCCTCCATTTGAAAATGTGGATGTTATCATCACTACTGTCTGATTCCAATCAATGCAAGTCATCAGAATCAGGTAATACACCAACTTATATTCTTGTCTTCATGAAAGAAAAAATTCTATATGTGTTAAACATGCTTATACTATAATTAAACACCTTTAACTTGTTAACAAAAACTTCTCTTTCATAAATAAATAAATAAATATAAATTATACATATGAATGAGGTAGATCCCCTTGACTTGGTCAATTGAAAAATAGATCGCCTGCAGAAAAGGGGTGGGAACCCCTGTTCTAGCTACACTTCTGTTAAAATTTAATAATCACTTATTCTTCGGTTGTTTAAACACTTTACATACGTTTGGGTGATACTACAAATGTTGGAATCAATCCAACACCAAGTAGTTACAGGGTCATACATTGGTCATAATTAAAGTTCTTCTGTGTCGAGGGACGTATTTCTTGGGTTTAAAAAACTAAAAAAAACTAAAGATTTTGTGATAGTAAAAAATATCTATATAATCATTGTAATATCGACTACATTTGGCTCTTGTACTTGGTATCGTTACAGTCGATGTCTGTGTAGATCCACCCATGGCATTTGTTTACATTGAGGAGCGCTGTCTTCCTGTTAGCGGTTAGCTATTGTATCCTCCTGCAGTGTGTAGTGAAGCATGTTTAGCTATTCCTCGTCCTGCAGGGATGATATTTGGAAGAAACATATGTTTATTTGTCGCTATGGAGACAAGGATTAGTGGTTTAGAAGTAGCTAAAACACTACCGATTGCGGATGGCCATTAGCCGCTAGCTAGCTAACGGCTAACAAGACCTAAGCACTTCTAGCAGAGCGACGCTTCAGTGTTTATAGCTTCAACTTTATCGTTGGGTTACAAACCAAAATGCGTCCATTCTTTCTTTTCTATCTCCTTTCTGTTTGTGTGCATTGTCTCAAATGTGCCTATGCTCGTTTTAGCAGCAATGTCGGCGCACCGTTGTATCTAGGGGAAAAAAAAGTACTGGTATTTTTCAAAAGCAGAAGAGTACTGTTTTTAATTCATTAGTACCGTAGTACTTTATTAGTACCGGTATACCGTACAAACCTAATATGTAAGGCGGAGCCCACCACGTCCCTTGCTGCAGAGTACAGTACACTACTAGTCACTACTCAG
Organism: Entelurus aequoreus; assembly: GCF_033978785.1. Classification (NCBI taxonomy): domain Eukaryota; kingdom Metazoa; phylum Chordata; class Actinopteri; order Syngnathiformes; family Syngnathidae; genus Entelurus; species Entelurus aequoreus. The sequence goes on along the minus strand of NC_084731.1, from coordinate 76,944,074 downwards.
TGCTTTAGCATTTGTGCCTTTTCTGTGTTTTTTCGCAATTTGACAAGTTTTGCCAAATCAATATGAGGTACCGTATTTTTCGGATTATAAGTCGCAGTTTTTTTCATAGTTTGGCCGTGGGTGCGACATATACTCCTGAGCGGCTTATGTGTGAAATTATTAACACATTACCGTAAAATATCAAATAATAATATTTATCTCATTCGCGTAAGAGACGAAGCAAATGGCAGCAATCGTCACACACACGTCAGCAATCGTCACTCACACGTCAACCAATAAGAATTCGGCGGGGGAGGGTCATTGCAGAGGTGCATTGTGGGTCATGGAATGCTAACTGCTATATGCTATATGCTACTGCCGTAGCTATTAAAATGGATCACATCAACATTGGCGGTAACTTATAAAAACTGAGAAGGGCTGAACTAAAATGGCACCGAAAAGGAAATCATATACTGCAGATTACAAGCTGGACGTAGTGATATATGCAGCAGAGAACGGCAATCGAGCAGCAGAAAGAAAGGACATACCAGAGGCGACACCGGGGAGGAAGATTTCATCGGATTTAGCGATCGGGAGTGACAGATTGTTTGGTAAACGTATAGCATGTTCTATATGTTATAGTTATTTGAATGACTCTTGCCATGAGGTGTTGCGTTAAAATACCAGGCACGTTCTCAGTTGGTTATTTGTGCGTCATATGGCGTACACTTATTCAGCCTGTGGTTCACTATTCTTTATTTATTTTAAATTGCCTTTCAAATGTCTATTCTTGGTGTTGGATTTTATCAAACAAATTTCCCCCAAAAATGCGACTTATACTCCAGTGCGACGTATATATGTTTTTTTCCTTCTTTATTGTGCATTTTCGGCCGGTGTTACGTATACTCCTGAGCAATTTATAGTCCGAAAAATACGGTAGTCACCTGAAATTATTTTCACTTCACAGGTGTGCTTAAAGCTCATTGAGAGAATGCCAAGAGTGTGCAAAGCAGTAATCAGAACAGAGGGTGGCTATTTTGAAGAAACTAAATATACTAATATAAAACATGTTTTCAGTTTTTTTCACCTTTTTTTTTGTTAAGTACATAACTCCACATGTGTTCATTCATAGTTTTGATGCCTTCAGTGACAATCTACAATGTAAATAGTCATGAAAATAAAGAAAACACATTGAATGAGAAGGTGTGTCCAAACTTTTGGCCTCTACTGTATATATTTATACTAAATAATATGAATAGTGATCTGATTATCTGAATCTGATTTAAAAAATAGTCTACAGCACTAATACATATAAATATACACATAGAAGACTAGATATATGAGCATTGTAGCAGCCAGAAAAACAATGTGCCTTATTGGCGAGCAGAAATCCTTGTTGTTCGGTTTTTGTGCCTTGTAAAACAATGGGATGCCCAGACACTTTGCCTCGACCGCTGTAAGCGCACGACTCGAAAAGCTGCGTCGTGTCTACCTATCACCGTATATCTATGGATCACAATGTGGAATGGTCCCCTAAAGCAGTGTTTTTCAACCACTGTGCCGCGGCACACTAGTGTGCCGTGAAATACAGTCTGGTGTGCTGTGGGAGATTATGTAATTTCACCTAATTGGGTTGAAAAATATTTTATGCAAATCAGTAATTATAGTCCGCAAATAATGTGGCGTTGTTGAGTGTCTGTACTGTCTAGAGCTCGGCAGAGTAACCGTGTAATACTCTTCCATATCAGTAGGTGGCAGCTTTGTAGATGTCGGGAACGACGACGATGGTTTGTCGTGATCACAATATGCAGACGACAGCGGAGGGAGCGTGCAGGTAAGAAGGTATCTAATGCTTAAACCAAAAATAAACAGTGCTCCTAAGAAAAGAAATTGAAGCTTAGGGGATGCCTATGCAAAATTAAACTAAAACTAAACTGGCTGCAAAGTAAACAAAAAACAGAATGCTGGATGACAGCAAAGATTTACAGCGTGTGGAGCAGAGACGGCGTCCACAAAGTACATCCGAACATGACATGGACAATCAACAATGTCCACACAAAGGATAGCGTCCGCACAACTTAAATAGTCTTGATTGCTAAAACAAAGCAGGTGCGGGGAATAGCGCTCAAAGGAAGACATGAAACTGCTAACAAAACAAGGAAAAGCCACTGACATAGGAGTGCAAGACAAGAACTAAAACACTACACACAGGAAAACACCAACAAACTCAAAATAAGTCACTGCGTGATGTGACAGGTTGTGACAGTACACCTACTTTGAGACAAGAGCTATAGTGATGCATGGTTGGTTATGGTTTGAATTAATATCCAACAATTGCGAGAATGACTTTTTACTGACAATATCGGCTGCTGAGTTTAATTTTTTAATGTTTTCTGCTGGTGGTGTGCCTCCGGATTTTTTTCAATGAAAAAAAATGTGCCTTGGCTCAAAAACACTGCCCTAAAGGACAGGCCGAACAGGTCATACTGTTGCACTCCTCCTTAACACCAGATGTTATTGACAGTGTTTACAATCTGTGGCATTCAAATGTTCCTTAGTCTGCATATTCCTGATCATCAATGATGTAATGTAATTATGATTATAGCAGCCGTTGTAAAAAGAGTGTCATACTTTCATGGAGCACTACATTGGACTCACCCAGAGAGAGTCGCAGAAGCAGTTGTCGGGCAGCATGACAGTGACGTATTCCTTCTTCGTGCAGACAGCCACCACCAGCACACCCGCAGCACTAATGAACGGCCTCAAAGCCTGTGCCACTTGACGTAAAGAAACTGCGCAGAGTGAAAGACGGCAAAAGAGTTCAGAAGTTATTGTTGTGGAAACTTTTGATGTTGGAGAAATGTTCACTTGCTGTGTGCTAAACAAACCTGTAAGCTGCTTCCTCTTGCCTTTGCTAAGTGGACCCAACTGATCCTGGTCTAGGGACAACCAGGCCAGGAAGCTGAAGGCAGAGCCTGGCCAGCGGTGCAGTATTGGAACTGCGATGCCGGCCCATGCTCGGTGACAGGTCGAAGTACTGCATGGCACTTTCCAGACCCTGCTTGCGCACCATGGCGAGGAGAGCCTTAAGGGCCGGACCTACGTAAGGGTGTGCTTGGCTTGCCTCTGAAGGCCTGAGCAGGTGCAGAAGCTCAAAGAGATCCCTGGCGCTCAACGACTGGGAGCCAAGCGAGCCCACCAGTCCCAAAAGGCTCTCTGCACAAGCTCTGTGGAGCCGCTCGTGGCACTCCAGGACCGCCAGCGCACGCATGACCATGGTGGCGTTGACACAGGTAGCACGTGTCTGACGGTTCAGGCAGCTGAGGCGGCAGAGCCAGTCGGCAGCAAAATTCTGTAACTCGGATGAGTCTAGTTCTGGTAGCCACTGGACCAGCAGCAGCAAGGGCTCCACGTTGCTGATTCCCAAGAGGCCCACTGATGTGTGCTCACCTTCTACCGCCTGCAGATACATACACATTATGGAGCATTCGGAAAACTACAGGAGCCCTGCAATAACACTACAGGATGAAACAAAATAACTCCTCACCATGTTCATCAGCTCTTTCAGGAGGTGTCGAGACGGATGGCCGAGCGAGACGAGGACCTCGTACAAGTGATTGTACCCAATCCTCTCTTTGAACACCTCCTGTGGGCGTCAGAAAAAACATGCTCCTACGTCATCCTGTTTGGGGTCACGGGTGAGCTGGAGCATATCCCAGCTGACTTTGGAGCCCAGGTATACCTAGGACTGGTGACCAGTTATCATACGGAAACATAAATAGAGTTCATGCGCAAAAAAAACGATCAACGCCATTTCACGGATTTTCAGTTGCCTACATAGTTTACACCAGTATTTTCTTAACCATGGGGAGCCATTGTTGCCGCAAAAAATATGTTTCTCAGCAGCGGTACTCAGTTGTAATACACTTTTCCACCACGTGTGGCAGTAATGACAATGAGTCTTAAGCTAAAGTCATAGAAAAGATTCTGTCACGATCTGTCATAACAGGTCTGACATGTTCTTGTGTTTGTTCATTTTCTGTACTTGTTTCGTGTCCAGCGCTCTTATTTCTGTTGACTGACCTGAGCGCTGTTTCCCTAACCTGTCCCTGATTGGCAACCCGAGTGCACCTGTTCGTGGTTGTCACAACTACCGCAGCAATGCGTGAGTGTGACAATTTCGTAAGCGCAAAAATTATGACTAAAGTGGTGCACTTAAATTTTATTGACAGTTTATTAAAAAAACAAACATATAACCATTATTATTATTTATTATTAATTTAGTTTGAATGTATTCAATTTAAGACTGCGTCATTGTATGTAAATGTATATTTCATCACTGTTTGAGTCCCTTCTTTTGCAGTATATTTGATTAGTATTTATTTTTGTAATCAGCCTGACCTAAGCCTTGATAATAATCTTTGTGATTAACACATGCTTTCATATCATTTGACAAGGTTTATCAAGTGTTTCAAATGTTGTCAAAACCATCATAGGTCCCCTTTAATAACAGCGTGTGGAGGGTTTCTAAGGATAGGATAGGGTAGACTTTTATTCATACCACAATTGGGAAATTATGTAGTTGCAGTGCAGATTCAAAAAGTCCACAAAAAAGTATTAAAGCAGCACTAAGTAACTTTTCAACTTTCATAAAATATTTTCATAACTTTGGGGATGATACATGGACTTACAACTAGTTGAATGACACCTCTGTCATGGCCTGAGGAGGTCTGTACGACATTAAGGAGGGTGACCTGCCACACAAATGTCCTGACTTGCTTTAGGGCATACATCACTCCCCCCTTTCCCCATTCGTTAAAAAGACGGATGTCGACGCGAACGCCTGAGTGCCGCCAGAAAACAAAAATAATAATAAGAAGAACGTCAATGTGCAATTACTGATATCATGGCCGGAGCTTCAAAACAACCAAAGAAACGAAAAGTTTTGTCTGAGGAGACAAAAAAAGAAAAAGGGAGGTTACCCGGATAAAAGGATAGTCAAGGATCCACATTGGCTCGGCCTTCACTCACTGGCGTGAGCTCACAGACGGGGAATTTCAGACCGATGCTGCCTTGGCTCTGTTCCTGCTAAACCAGTAAGTGACTTTCGATGCTCAAATCAAAATGATAATGCTAATATTAGCTATCTGAAATTTGTGTGGGAGCAATAAATAAATAGTCACCAGAATGATAGTTTCACGACTACTTCTTTCGGAAAAAAATCTCCCCGCTTGTTTTTCTTTGCTTCGAACCTGCATCTGCCGCGATACATTATTGGTAGTAGCGTCATGTTTGTAGCGCAATCCAAGATCATTTTTTGATAGTGTCTGCTATTCAACATCAGCACAGCCAATAGAGACATAATATTTGTGCCAATATTACAGCAAATATAATGTCAGTATAACCCTCTATGCGCTAATCTCCGTGGGAAATGTGGTCTTCTTCTGGCAAAACATTACCGCTTTGGTCCACTGACGCTGCCAAAATCTACCAAAACTGAAAGTTCTTAAGCGGAGCTTTAAAAGTAGCGCAAAAGTCACAAAAGTGCCACCCCTTTTTTGCGCAGTCCCCAAGGGGTTTACACCAAAACACACATGATAACAGGAGGGAAACATTAAAGAAAAACATAAAAGAATACACAGCTACTTCCACTAGCTGGCATTTTTACATACAGCAACAAAAGGAAAACGCATTGAAAAACTAAAAATGAGTAATGAATAATATATATTGCACACATACTGTACGATTGCACCATTCATAGATATACATACAATACTCACACAAATCGTAGTATGAATATCTTCCCTACTCCGTGGAAATTCACTTACAGTACTACTCCCAAAATAATGTAGATAATTATATTATGTCTTTACCTTTGCTGCAGGGGATTTATGCATCACTGTTGTCAGGGCCCTTATAGTTGCTACAGCAAGGGAGTCTAATCGTCCTTGAAACACCTAAAACAAAACCAACATGTCACTTGAACAATAGTAGCGATTATTTATATATATATATATATATATATATATATATATATATATATATTTTACAACATATAAAAAGCATGCATGATCATTTAAAGCCACGCATAAACAAGCTAAAATGAATTCACTGAATAAAAATTGAAATGTAATACAATAAGATGCTGGCTTGGTGTTTGATCCAATGGTTAGAACTCTGTCACTGCAGTATCCACAGGGATCAATGTGTGCACTGCAGATGTTATTGTGAAGAGACCTAGTGTCTTTTTGTTGAAAAAGACAATCCACTGTGATGACGACGTAAGATCTGACAAGAGCAGGAAGTTCTCTTGGTCACACAGAAGAAATAACAAATACCCACCTCCACAGTACACACAGCCAATGACAAAGAAAACTCTCGTTTATCACACACTACACATAGAATACATGCGACCCACACCCCAGAAGCAAACCCATGACAACAAACACTTCACCATCCAGCTCTGTCCCTGCTCCTAATGTGTCATGAGACTAAAACATGAAACTGAGTTTCGGACCAGCTGGAGTGGGGACCGTGTGGAAAATGTCACACTTGAGATCACTGAGACCAGATCCACCCATCGCACCCCTGAAGTCTGGGAGGACAAACACCACTCCAACGTGAAAGCATTCCAGGGGAACCCATAATATGCTGAGGAAAACCAAAACAATGGAGGGGGCAGGGATGAGTGGAGAGAAGAAACTGAAAAATGTGTTTAATTAAGTGGGGTTGGCAAAGCAGCACGGGAGGCATAGAGGTCACACCTCAGCAAGACTGGAGATTTTCTATCAAATAAGAATCATAGTAGTCAATTTTTGTCCCTTTTTTCTGTAATTGCAAATGGTCATATAGCTAGCAACATTTGAGCATTCAATAGGTAAAAATAACCCGAAACACAGTCAATTGTGTCTCAACATGTGCCACTGCATCAGGTGACAGCTCAGCCACAACAATATTTGTATATATATATATATAACATATATACATAATAGGGCTGCGAATCTTTGGGTGTCCCCACGATTCGATTCAATATCGATTCTTGGGGTCACGATTCAATTCAAAATCGTTTTGTTTTTTTCGATTCAACGCGATTCTCGATTAAAAAACGATATTTTCCCGATTCAAAACGATTCTCTATTCATTCAATACGTAGGATTTCAGCAGGATCTACCCCAGTCTGCTGACATGCAAGCAGAGTAGTAGATTTTTGTAAAAAGCTTTTTTAATGTAAAGGACAATGTTTTATCAACTGATTGCAATAATGTAAATTTGTTTTAACTATTAATCCATCCATCCATCTTCTTCCGCTTATCCGAGGTCGGGTCGCGGGGGCAGCAGCTCAAGCAGGGAAGCCCAGACTTCCCTCTCCCCAGCCACTTCGTCCAGCTCCTCCCGGGGGATCCCGAGGCGTTCCCAGGCCAGCCGGGAGACATAGTCTTCCCAACGTGTCCTGGGTCTTCCCCGTGGCCTCCTACCGGTCGGACGCGCCCCAAAACACCTCCCCAGGGAGGCGCTCGGGTGGCATCCTGACCAGATGCCCGAACCACCTCATCTGGCTCCTCTCGATGTGGAGGAGCAGCGGCTTTACTTTGAGCTCCCCCCGGATGGCAGAGCTTCTCACCCTATCTCTAAGGGAGAGCCCCGCCAACCGGCGGAGGAAACTCATTTCGGCCGCTTGTACCCGTGATCTTGTCCTTTCGGTCATAACCCAAAGCTCATGACCATAGGTGAGGATGGGAACGTAGATCGACCGGTAAATTGAGAGCTTTGCCTTCCGGCTCAGCTCTTTCTTCACCACAACGGATCGATACAGCGTCCGCATTACTGAAGACGCCGCACCGATCCGCCTGTCGATCTCACGATCCACTCTTCCCTCACTCGTGAACAAGACTCCCAGGTACTTGAAGTCCTCCACTCGGGGCAGGGTCTCCTCCCCAACCCGGAGATGGCACTCCGCCCTTTTCCGGGCGAGAACCATGGACTCGGACTTGGAGGTGCTGATTCTCATCCCAGTCGCTTCACACTCAGCTGCGAACCAATCCAGTGAGAGCTGAAGATCCTGGCCAGATGAAGCCATCAGGACCACATCATCTGCAAAAAGCAGAGACCTAATCCTGCAGCCACCAAACCGGATCCCCTCAACGCCTTGACTGCGCCTAGAAATTCTGTCCATAAAATGACAAAGGGCATCCTTGGTGGAGTCCAACCCTCACTGGAAAC
>NC_084731.1:76883375-76930875 GCF_033978785.1 Entelurus aequoreus | reverse complement strand
AGTGTGTTCAAGGGGAACTATACTTTTTGGTAGTTTAGCCTATCATTCCAAATTTTTACTTAAGAAAAGAACACATATTTTTCCTTTTTTTTTTTTTACACATTCTAACTTGTAAATAAAGGTTAGCAAAAGTCAGCTAACAATGGAGTCAATAAGGGTAGCATTTTTATGCCAACAAAGCACTTTAAAAACATCCAAAAACCTTCATCATCATTTTATATACACTGTATATGCTGTAAGTATATATGTATTGTTAAAGGCACATTCATAATTACATGTGTTTTTGACATATTTTGCTCATTTTAAGCATTATAATTATGGCAGACTTCTTTGGGACAAATTATGATCCAAAACCTTATACAGTATTTTGGATCGTGAATATAAGGACAATAAGCTACAAGTTTTAGAAGCTGTGAGCTAAACAGATTCAGTTGTAGTAAAAACAGTAAGCATCATTTCGCAGTATTGCTAAGTGCTAAACAAGAAATACAACCTCACTGGAATGCCCATATTTTCTCGTTTAGATGAAGAGTTAATTATAACCCACACACCAGGGTAAAAAAAAAAAGTGCAGCAAACAAGCATTTTTTGTGTCACCTCCGCGTCAAAGTTGATCAACTTCTCGGTTTATGACCACATCCTTCTGCTATCCAGGTGAGAGGAAAGATTTATAATCTAGAATTAACTTTCACCAACTCAGAGGAGATGCAGCAGCTCAATATGTTAATATAGCAGCAAAAGCTGGTTAGCTCTCTGTGATCATGGCATAGCTAAAAATGTGTCTGTCTGTGTTAGCCCCTATAATAACAATATCGCTAATACTTGGTCAATATTCAGGTCACGACATGTAAATGGAGTATTGTTGGCGGTTTTTAGATGTTTTTTAGAGGGCTTTATGGGCGCAATAGTGTACTCCAATTAGCTGCATTGTTAGTCACCTCGTAGTTACCGTATTTTTAGATTTAAGAAGGTTAAAAAAAACAAACATTGTTTTTGTCTTACATAGGGATTGTGAATCACAGGCAAAATTCCAAAAAAGGTGCAGTACCCTTTTGACATCTAAATAAGAGTTTCGATAGCTATATCCGAGTGGATCAGGAACAGTTTTTTTGAATGAGCCATAAGGTTTCTGGCCATAACCTGCAAGGAAGTCAAGTGTGATTACCTTGCTGTTTTGCAGCAGTCGTGTCAGATGCTCAAAGCAATTGCTGTTGAGAAAGATGGCTTGTAGAACTGGTCTGTCTGAACACAGGAACATGTCCCTTATTGTGTCTGTAGACAGTGAGAGGCAGAGAGGGAAAACAAAACCCAGGCACAGGAAAAGAGTGAAAGAAAACACGATTAGGTTGTGAAAGCATGACAATTTAACAAAAGTAAAAAAATAATGTAATTAGATAAGATAATTGATATGCAATATGCGAGATTATGACCGATAAATTCAATAACATTAATCAAATATCTCAAAAACGCTCCGATCAGGCTTGATTAACTGTACTGTGCTGTATGTGAATTTGGGTGAGCAAATCAAGTGCTCCCTTTCTCCTACATGCCTCGCTGTAAGCCTGTCATAAACTTTGCCTGAGCTCATCCTGTGAGACTTCTTCACTGACTACGTTTCCATGCACTAAATTAGTCACGATTTCTTAAATAGTATTTTTTTTGTTGTATTTTCACACAGACATGTGAAGTCCCAGTGCCCATGCACTCTCTCAAATGCAACTATTGGTCATACCTGTGTGCCTCCCGAACACTGGGGGGGTGGGGGGGGAGTGGGGGGGGGGGGGGGGGGTGGGGGGTGGGGGGGCCGCGCTTATTCCCTTCTAGGGCAGATAAATGGACAGCTTTTCCGGTAGATCTATGACATCGCACCAAAAAATTCTCACAAATGCAGAAACCCAGCCCAAACCTTGTTGTACTTGATGTCCGCTGTCATTGGCACAGGTTATACATATTACGCCCCTAATGGCTATGCTGATGTTAAATAGCAGACAGCGTCAAAAAATTATCCGAGATGGTGCCATGAACATGACACTACTACCAAGAAGGTCCTCTCGTAGTTGCTGGATGCGGGTCCGACGCAAAGACTGGTGGGAGAAAGTTGTTTTGAAAGAATCTTCAGATGGAGAATGGAAAGAAAACTTTCGAATGTCTCGAAGCTCATTCAATATACTATGTGGATTGATGGAAGGAGTTTAAAGTCCGAAAGAAAGGACTTTTAGAACAGATTGTCAAATCCACCTTTTTTAAAAGTATTTCTTACATCCAGGTGCACACAAACTAGTTAAAGCTTGGGTATCTAAGTTATATTCTTTAGCTAAAAAAAAAAATCATATAAGCATCGTACATTATATCGTAGCAGCGCTTATTCCCTTCTAGGGCAGATAAATGGACAGGGGGGGGGGACGACGACACAAGATTCAAGTACCGTATTTTCTAGACTATAAGGCGGAGTTAAAATCCTTTCATTTTCTAAAAAATTGACAGCCTTATGTACAGAATAATTTTGGTTGTGCTTACCGACCTCAAAGCAATTTTATTTGGTACATGGTGAAATGATAAGTGTGACCAGTACATGGCAGTCACACATAAGAGATACATGTAAACTACAATATGACAAAATTGGTTATTGAAAATATTATCGTGCATCCCTACTTTCAATATAAAATGAAATGAATGTAATACCTAGCATGTGCACTTGCAGAGCCACAAAGCGGCTCTCCCAGTGTCGACCCAGTGTTGGCACTCGCACTTTGGCTTGCTGCTGCTGCTGCTGCTGCTGCTGCTGTTGCTGCTGTTGCTGCTGCTGCTGCTGCTGCTGTTGCTGCTGCTGTTGCTGTTGCTGTTGCTGCTGCTGTCGGGCGGCAACCACAGCTGCCGGGTCTGAGTTAAGCAGCTTGAAGTAGTTTTCTAGCACAGAGGCTATTTCCACTTGCCGCTGGTCAGAACTAGCGGCCAGGAGGCACTGCACCACCACCCGCAAACAGCCCAGAGTGAGACAGGCCTTCCGATCAGGGGCCTCACTGTCCCAGTCTTCGCCCTGATCAGAGGAGCAGCCGCCCATGGAGCAGTCCACCAGCACACGCACCAAAACCTCCATGGTGGCTGGAGAGATGGCAAGCAGAGCGTTCTTCTACCAGAGGGACGAGGGAAGGGAAAATTATACGATTATGTTTCCTCTGTCCAGTGTTTGCCCTACATTATCAAATCCAAAATATTGAAATTCAATGATTTGGTGCATTTGCAAACAGCTAAAATTATGCAGAGAGCAATCTCTAACTTGCTACCCAAGAATGTACAACAATTCTTCTCAACAAAAGAGGGGAAATATAACCTTGGAGAAAAATTCAACTTAAAACATTTGTCTGCACGTACAACACTTACAACGTTTAGCATACCAATATGTGGAATTAAATTATGGAATGGATTAAGCAAAGAAGTCAAACAATCTACAAACCCCGTTTCCATATGAGTTGGGAAATTGTGTTAGATGTAAATATAAACGGAATACAATGATTTGCAAATCATTTTCAACCCATATTCAGTTGAATATGCTACAAAGACAACATATTTGATGTTCAAACTGATAAACTTTTTTTTTGTTGCAAATAATGATTAACTTTAGAATTTGATGCCAGCAACATGTGACAAAGAAGTTGGGAAAGCTGGCAATAAATACTGCTAAAGTTGAGGAATGCTCATCAAACACTTATTTGGAAAATCCCACAGGTGAAAAGGCAAATTGGGAACTGGTGGGTGCCATGATTGGGTATAAAAGTAGATTCCATGAAATGCTCAGTCATTCACAAACAAGGATGGGGCGAGGGTCACCACTTTGTCAACAAATGCGTGAGCAAATTGTTGAACAGTTTAAGAAAAACCTTTCTCAACCAGCTATTGCAAAGAATTTAGGGATTTCACCATCTACGGTCAGTAATATCATCAGAGGGTTCAGAGAATCTGGAGAAATCACTGCAGGTAAGCAGCTAAGCCCGTGACCTTCGATCCCTCAGGCTGTACTGCATCAACAAGCGACATCAGTGTTTAAAGGATATCACCAAATGGGCTCAGGAACACTTCAGAAACCCACTGTCAGTAACTACAGTTGGTCGCTACATCTGTAAGTGCAAGTTAAAACTCTCCTATGCAAGGCGAAAACCGTTTATCAACAACACCCAGAAACGCTGTCGGCTTCGCTGGGCCTGAGCTCATCTAAGATGGACTGATACAAAGTGGAAAAGTGTGTCCTCTGGACCAAAGAGGAAAAGAACCATCCGGATTGTTATAGGCGCAAAGTTGAAAAGCCAGCATCTGTGATGGTATGGGGGTGTATTAGTGTCCAAGACATGGGTAACTTACACATCTGTGAAGGCGCCATTAATGCTGAAAGGTACATACAGGTTTTGGAGCAACATCTGTTGCCATCCAAGCAACGTTACCATGGACGCCCCTGCTTATTTCAGCAAGACAATGCCAAACCACGTGTTACATCAACGTGGCTTCATAGTAAAAGAGTGCGGGTACTAGACTGGCCTGCCTGTAGTCCAGACCAGTCTCCCATTGAAAATGTGTAGCGCATTATGAAGCCTAAAATACCACAACGGAGACCCCCGGACTGTTGAACAACTTAAGCTGTACATCAAGCAAGAATGGGAAAGAATTCCACCTGAGAACCTTAAAAAATGTGTCTCCTCAGTTCCCAAACGTTTACTGAGTGTTGTTAAAAGGAAAGGCCATGTAACACAGTGGTGAACATGCCCTTTCCCAACTACTTTGGCACGTGTTGCAGCCATGCAATTCTAAGTTAATTATTATTTGCAAAAAAAAAAAAGAAGTTTATGAGTTTGAACATCAAATATCTTGTCTTTGTAGTGCATTCAATTGAATATGGGTTGAAAAGGATTTGCAAATCATTGTATTCCGTTTATATTTACATCTAACACAATTTCCCAACTCATATGGAAACAGGGTTTGTACTATAATGATCCAGTTTGAGAAACTGTTCAAACTACAAGTGTTCACAAAGTACAAAGAAAAATAATTACGATAAATGTCTTGAACTTATTGAAAATGATGCATCATTCATTTCATTAAGTGAATCATACATTTTAGAGTGATAGGATGTAAACTGTGTACAAATTGAAAACAGGAAGTGAACATATGGGAGTAGGTTTAAATAGGCTTTGTTTCTTCTTACTCCTTTTCGGACAAAATAAAAATATGTACAATATGTCATGTATCATATTGAAACTTTATACATGTTCGAAATAAACCTAAACTTCAAACTACATTAATTTACTTGTGACGGCCCGCTGCAAGTAATTTTTCTTTTTGTGATACAAGACCGTAACACTTTACCTTTCAGGTGATATACGTGCTGCCATCTCCTGGCAATCATGTTCCACAAAACATTGACTTTGTACCGAGCAGCAGACTCGCTCCGTAGTACTAAGTGAGCAGTCAATCTTTGTTTCCACAGAGTTTGGTGACAATAGAAGAAGAAATGCATTTGCTGTTTTTTCTTAATGTTGTTCTGTTAAAATGTAATTTGTTAAACTTCTGTACAAGTATAAAACGATTGCGATGCTAAGTTTTGTGAGTCGGTCAATGGGGTTGTCAGTTGTATGTTAGCATATTAGCTAGCCTTTATTCTGTGAGGTTGCATTGCTTTTTTCAGTTTATACCAAGCTGCATTGGTGATTTCACACAATACTTACAATTGAGAATAAAGAATCTTTGAAGTCTTGCGTGCTTAGTTTTACAGTAGCTACATCTGTAATTTAAACGACTACTTAGCTATCTGCCGAACTAAATTCCAACATGCAGAATAATATGTCTATAAAACATGCAGAATAATATATGTCTATAAAACATGGGTGTTAATCAGAAATAAAATGAACAGCAACACATTTAAAATAGAGCCTAACAGTATGATGTAAAGAACTAATGACACAGATTTGTCTTTAAATACATGCAATCATTTTTTTTGGCTTTTAAAAAAAAAAAATGTATGGCCAATTATGCAAATTACACATATGTCATATTAACGCCACCCCTACCCGCCACAAATACATTGCTGTTTATATCCTTTCAGTTTGTGAGGATTTTGGATATCTGGTTGAACATTTGTTTGACAATGCTGCTGAGCAAATTTAAGGGTGAAATAAAGGTCCTTGGTCACAAATTTAATAACAAAAAACCCCTAATGGTTTTAGATTAAAAACCTGCTCAAGTGCCTTACCTGATCACCAGCTACTATGGCCCCAAAAAGGTGCAACAGACAGCATTTTAGGCTTTCCTTCAGATGCTCGCTCTCTTGAAAACACTCTAAAAAGAGGGCACATACAGACAGGTTAGTAGTGCTCTCCAAATTGCACACTTTCATCACAAAACAGGTCAAGGTGGTCCCCGATCATCCATTAACTCATCCGTCAACATTTGTTGTTTAGCTTAGCAATGTTCATGAAGATTGTTACAGCAAATTTGGGAACTATTGCTAAAAAGGCACAGTTGCATACTTGTTGCCAGGTGCCATTATGTTTGGCATCAAAGTGCTACAGCCACACGGCGGGCACAACAAGACAGAGTATTTGTCATAAACTGCTGCCAGTGTTAGAGGCTGTTTACGATGATCTCATGGGAATGGCTGGCTGGCAAACACAACAAGGACAACATAGTGCAAACAGTGAAGTTGTAACGATAATGTCGCCATGTATTTTAAAACCATTCACTTTTGCGGGAGTAGAGACGTGAACGGGATGACAGGCAAACTTACGGTAAAAGAAGGGAACAAATTCCACAGTGAGCGGAGCTGCTTTGTACTTCTGCCTGCTCCTCTCCACTGTGCCCAGCTGCTCCCTGGAGAAGAATGCCGGTAGGTCACGAGAATGAAAACAATGGCGCAGATATTCCAGTGCGTGGAGACGCCATGTGCTGGATGGTATTACCCGCAGAGTCGGAGCCTCCAGTTGCAATAAGGGTCGTAGAGGCTCTCGCAGAACGCCAGTGCATGACGGACAAACTCCTCCGCCTGGCTCTGGTCCACCAACTCCTTCTCTTTGGTCTTACTCTTCAGCTAAAAGAGCACACAAAAATCCATTGCATAAGTCTTTCACAACGGATTTACATCTGGTACAGCTACACGAACTGATGCAAAACTCAGAGGGAGTCAGACCTGCTGAATATAAAGTGTCGTCATGGCAATGATGTGGTTGATGTAGGAGCAGGTGCCGATCTCCTCCACATTGGACAGGTTCCTTTTAGACAGAATGGGAAACGTGCACAAAAGCATCACTGCATAGAAAACAAAGACTTCGTAGGACATCAGTGACCTTTCAAATGATGTTACCACTGGGTAATCCAGAACTGGGCAAATATTTTGATTTGGGGGCCACATTGAGAGAAAAAAATGTGTCTGGGGGCCAATGTGTATGTGTGTATAAATTATATATACACATTTAGCTGTAAAAATCTGCTGTACAGTATGTGTGTTTGGATCCCTTTTTTCCCAGGAACACTACTACCAAAAGTCACAATGTCCGATAGAGTTCTAAAAACGTTATGAAAGACACCTCAAAAAAACGGAATGGAATTTTACAGTTTTTTACTGGATGGGACACCCAAAATGTACCGTACATGAAAATAAAAAAAGTGGGATTTACAATATTAACTATGAACAATAAAACACTGAATATTAACAACATATGAACATTGCTCCTCTTTTACTTCACAGGCCAGCTCCTCCATAGTTGTGTATCTTTTACAATCAGGGAAAACACAACACAAATGTAAAAAACAGCAAAATATGAATGCAAAGGGTAAAAAACACCTACAAAATGATATATTATCACGTAAAATTTGCTTCCGCATCTGTTCCTGACACATGCGTTTCGGGCTGGCTGCTCTGAAAACAAACCCCGCCCACTCTGGTTTGTTACTCGTCTGAGCTGCTGTGACGTAAATTACCGTAATAACTCCTATAATTTTTATTTATGTATTTTTTTGACAGGCACAGTACAATTAAACAGTGCTACCCACAGGTAACCAATGTCAAAGTACATAGCACTTCTAACAAAACACCCAAAAGCACAGATTTCAACCATTGAAATACTTTCTATAGTTCAAGTCATTTAAAAACAGCACTGCACATCGTAATGGTTAAAGGTCTAAAAAAATAATGTAGAACGTCCGGCGGGCCGGATTGAAAATCTTAACGGGCTGCGTGTGGCCGTATTTTGCCCATGTCTGGTGTAATCGATATGTTTGTTGTCCTGACCTGCACACAATGATGAGGAACTTGAGCAGCAGCAGCGCCAGGTTTTGCTGCTCGGGCTCCAAGCCGTCAGAGGCTTTTTGGACGCACTGCAGCAGCTGGTGGCGCAAAACCTGCAGGATGTTGTCTGGGAGGAGGCTCAATACTGGTGGAGGCTCCTCTGGCCTGCAATTATAATCCAAATATTCGGTGTCCGCAAAAGGAAGAGGATCAGATAGTAACATTGCACCGGTCTATCCTAAAGCCTCACGGCGGAGGAAACGCGATCATTTCGACCTCTGTGTCATTACATGATCACTTATATGAAAATACTTCAGAACACTAAGTTACTGTTTAAACATGAAGTTTTATTTACAGCAAGTGATGAAAAGTCCATTGTTTGTGGCATCAACGCCAACTCGAGTGCGAGTGGCTGCAAGGCGCCAACTAGTGGTGAGTAGAAGGAAAGGCAAGGGGAGTGCCAGACAAATCCTTTTACATGTTCAAGTGTCGCAAAAGTTGCGTGTAAAGACAGCCAATAGAGGTTTCTGCTTTACACACATCTAAATAAGTATACACATTTTTTTTTGTTTGTTTACACACTCCGATCAAAATACGGACAAACGGATATACGGATATTTTTTGCTTACAGACAAATCATAATATGAGCAGACAACTTAAAAACACACAAGCGGATCGGATTACACACACACAGTATTATATACAGACACACATATTAGTACACACGCACGTGAATTGGATTACACACGCACAGATTGAGATACACGTTCACAAACAATTTTGCTGCAATAATACTTCCATACAGCAGCTTTAACAAAAACGTAGCCTAACCTTTTGTTTCTTTGCGGTTTCAAAAAGTTCAGTATATACCAGTGATTCTCAAACGGTGGTACGCTAAAGAAATCTGCAAATATGTACTGTATATGGAGCATCACTGTTGATGATGTTTGTGCATTTTGTGTAATGTTACAGTGGCCAAAAGTATTAAATATACTTGTTAAATAAAACCTCTGCCTTGTTTTTAATGAATACTTAGGCCCATTACGCTACTATATTTTAAAGTCAGTCATTATGGTGGTACTTGCTCTCCAAGTGTTTCCTTAGGTTGTACTTGGCGGAAAAAGTTTGAGAACCACTGGTATAAACACTCTTTTTAAAGGCCTACTGAAACCCACTACTACCGACCACGCAGTCTGATAGTTTATACATCAATGATGAAATCTTAACATTGCAACACATGCCAATACGGCCGGGTTAACTTATAAAGTGCAATTTTAAATTTCCCGCGAAACTTCCGGTTGAAAACGTCTATGTATGATGACATATGCGCGTGACGTCAATGGTTGAAACGGAAGTATTCGGACACCATTGTATCCAATACAAAAAGCTCTGTTTTCATCGCAAAATTCCCCAGTATTCTGGACATCTGTGTTGGTGAATCTTTTGCAATTTGTTTAATGAACAATGAAGACTGCAAAGAAGAAAGTTGTAGGTGGGATCGGTGTATTAGCGGCTGGCTGCAGCAACACAACCAGGAGGACTTTGACTTGGATAGCAGACGCGCTATCCGACGCTAGCCGCCGACCGCATCGATAATCGGGTGAAGTCCTTCGTCGCTCCGTCGATCGCTGGAACGCAGGTGAGCACGGGTGTTGATGAGCAGATGAGGGCTGGCTGGCGTAGATGGATAGCTAATGTTTTTAACATAGCTCTGTGAGGTCCCGTAGCTAAGTTAGCTTCAATGGCGTCGTTAGCAACAGCATTGTTAAGCTTCGCCAGGCTGGAAAGCATTAACCGTGTAGTTACAGGTCCATGGTTTAATAGTATTGTTGATTTTCTGTCTATCCTTCCAGTCAGGGGTTTATTTGTTTTGTTTCTATCTGCAGTTAAGCCTGATGCTATCACGTTAGCTCCGTAGCTAAAGTGCTTCGCCGATGTATTGTCGTGGAGATAAAAGTCACTGTGAATGTCTATTTCGCGTTCTCGACTCTCATTTTCAAGAGGATATAGTATCCGAGGTGGTTTAAAATACAAATCCGGGATCCACAATAGAAAAAGGATAAAGTGTGGAATCCAATGAGCCCTTGTACCTAAGTTACGGTCAGAGCGAAAAAAGATACGTCCTGCAGTGCACTCTAGTCCTTCACTCTCACGTTCCTCATCCATGAATCTTTCATCCTCGCTCAAATTAATGGGGTAATCGTCGCTTTCTCGGTCCGAATCGCTCTCGCTGCTGGTGTAAACAATGGGGAAATGTGAGGAGCCTTTCAACCTGTGACGTCACGCTACTTCCGGTACAGGCAAGGCTTTTTTTATTAGCGACCAAAAGTTGCTAACTTTATCGTCGATGTTCTCTACTAAATCCTTTCAGCAAAAATATGGCAATATCGCGAAATTATCAAGTATGACTTGTAGAATGGATCTGCTATCCCCGTTTAAATTTTAAAAAATAATTTCAGTAGGCCTTTAAATGTAGCTATCTGGTGGTCACGAACTTTTGGATTTGTTTACATGTACAACACACAAAATAATTGTAATAGTGGAAAAGGTTTACATTAAAAAAGAAATTCAGTCATATTCTTAGCAGAATAGACAACAAAGGAGAAATAATAATAAGAAAAATAAAAAGAGCCACTTGTTACCTTGATGGCAGCTTTTCAAAGTCCACATCTAGGCACCGGTCATAGGAGCTGATGAAACTCTCCAGCCATAGCTTCAAGTAGTCTGGGTCCCTCTGAGAAGAGAAAAGAGAGGTCAAATGATGATGAAAAACTAAAATGTTTTAATATTAATACCGATAAAAGGTTGTGTCTGAAAACATTTTCCATTGGTTATTTTGTATAGAGTAGACAATTGCATTGAATCAGGGATTGAGCTGTCTTAGAATAGTCGACTATTCCAGTGTTTCTTATCCGTAGGGGCCCATTGTTGCGCCGCGCGCTGCCAAAAAATGTGTTTCTTAGCTGTGGTCCGTATTGGTCGCAGCGGTGCTCAATTGTAATATACTTTTCTACCACTTGTGACAGTAAAGACAATATCAAACAAGCGCAGCTTAAAGGCCTACTGAAACCCACTACTACCGACCACGCAGTCTGATAGTTTATATATCAATGATGAAATCTTAACATTGCAACACATGCCAATACGGCCGGGTTAACTTATAAAGTGCAATTTTACAAACAGCTCTGTTTTCATCGCAAAATTCCACAGTATTCTGGACATCTGTGTTGGTAAATCTTTTGCAATTTGTTTAATGAACAATGGAGACTGCAAAGAAGAAAGCTGTAGGTGGGATCGGTGTATTAGCGGCTGGCTGCAGCAACACAACCAGGAGGACTTTGACTTGGATAGCAGACGTGCTATCCGACGCTAGCTGCCGACCGCATCGATGATCGGGTGAAGTCCTTCGTCGCGCCGTCGATCGCTGGAACGCAAGTGAGCACGGGTGTTGATGAGCAGATGAGGGCTGGCGTAGGTGGAGCGCTAATGTTTTTATCATAGCTCTGACGAGGTCCCGTAGCTAAGTTAGCTTCAATGGCGTCGTTAGCAACAGCATTGCTAGGCTTCGACAGGCGGCACAGCATTAACCGTGTAGTTACAGGTCCAGTGTTTGGTTCGGTGTCTCCCGATAGTAGTATTGTTGATCTTCTGTGTATCCTTCCAGTCAGGGACTTATTTCTTTTGTTTCTATCTGCATTTAAGCATGATGCAATCACGTTAGCTCCGTAGCTAAAGTGCTTCACCGATGTATTGTCGTGGAGATAAAAGTCACTGTGAATTTCCATTTTGCGTTCTCGACTCTCATTTTCAAGAGGATATAGTATCCGAGGTGGTTTAAAATACAAATCCGTGATCCACAATAGAAAAAGGAGAAAGTGTGAAATCCAATGAGCCCTTTTACCTAAGTTAAGGTCAGAGCGAAAAAAGATACATCCTGCACTGCACTCTAGTCCTTCACTCTCACGTTCCTCATCCACAAATCTTTCATCCTCGCTCAAATTAATGGGGTAATCGTCGCTTTCTCGGTCCGAATCGCTCTCGCTGCTGGTGTAAACAATGGGGAAATGTGAGGAGCCCTTCAACCTGCGACGTCACGCTACTTCCGGTACAGGTAAGGCTTTTTTTAAAGTTGCGAACTTTATCATCGATGTTCTCTACTAAATCCTTTCAGCAAAAATATGTCAATATCGCGAAATGATCAAGTATGACACACAGAATGGATCTGCTATCCCCGTTTAAATAAAACAATTTCATTTCAGTAGGCCTTTAAGTCATAGAGAGGTTTCTTAAGAGCAAAAAATATGACTAAACTAAAGCTGTATTTTCATTTGCACTTTAAGTCTATTGATAGTTTATTTAAGAAACATATATTATCATTATTTATTATTTAGTTAGAATGTATATGTTTTAGCACCGCTTAATTGTATGTAAATTCATTTTTCATCAGTGTTTATGAGTTCCTTCTTTTGCAGTACATTTGGTTAGTATTTATTTGTGTAACCAGACTGACTTACGCCTTGATAATAATCTTTGTGGTTAACACAATTCATATCATTTGACAAGTTTCATCCTGTTAAACTGTGTAGGTTAGGTACAATTGTTGAATACGACAAAATCTAAAGTAAGATTCAGTGTTAATATAGTCGTGAAGTGAAGTGTTTATATAGCGCTTTTTCTCTAGTGACTCAAAGCGCTTTACATTTTCAAGGACCACCTTGAAAACGAGATGCTTCATCTTGAGGGGCTTTCCTGAATAAATTGAATAGAGAAACCCATTATCTACATTTACCCCAGTGTGGGTGGAACTGTAAGCAAGGGAGGTTGAATGTCTTGCCCAAGGACAGTGGCTAGGATGGCGATAGCTGGATTCGAACCAGGAACCTTCAAGTTTCTGGCCGGCCTCAACGACTGAGCCACAACGGACAACCCTAGCGATACCCTGATTCGACTATCACCCTTGCAGCCGAATCGTCGGACATTGAACCCCCGTCCTTCCTCCGTGTATTGGGAGGATGTTCCAAGATGGGGGATGGGACTCGCCGGTACACACCGTGGCGAAGTTCTTGTAACTTCAACCAGTTCAGGGGGCCTCACTTACTGTTCCCCTCTAGAAATGATAATGATCCTTTCACAGGTTCATCTACGGAAACCATGTTCCGACTTTCACTTCCTCTAGTCCAGATAGTCAAGTTTGATTGTCTTCTCCAAGCCGACTCCGGCGGGACTGATCCAATACCTGTTTATCTATCTGAGCGTTTTAGCCTTTTTGAGGTGGACCAAGTAGCACATGAGATCTGTTTATGTGTGGGGATCTGTGCTCTTAAAAACACAACGATAAACACGTTTTGGCCAAACAAAATCCAACAAATCAGATTTGCCTTAGAAAACCCTTAGTCAAAGACAGCCCTAATGATTGATACATTCAGCTAAGTACTCGGAAACAGGATACAAGTGTTGCGTAGTCTCAGGATACCGTACAGGCAAATTAGTACAGTATTTGATGTCACTGCTACACATAAAGCACACCTTATCGTCTTTCTTATCGTAGACTCAGGACATGCTATGCACCTGCTGGAGTAGAAAACAAGCCAGACTGCATTCTGAGGGGGGTGGTGGAGGTCAGTTAGCAGCCGGTAGATCGACATATCCTAAATTCCTGGAACAAAGCCCAAGCAGTGACGGGCCGGCAAAATCAGCCCCATAGGAAGACTGGCCTGCAAGGCACAAATGGATTTTAAAAGAGAACACAAAGTAAAAAGTGAAATTCCACCTGCTTTGCTTACAAGCAGTGCTAAGTAGCAAACGTCAGCCATGCTTATTGCATTTTTTTTTTTTTAAACAATGGACAAAAAGGGAATAAGATGCACAGCTAAGATTAATTAGTGAACCGTGTATCATATACGTTCCCTGCCAGCTCATCTCATGAAGGCTGAATGCTTCTGTATGCATGCCAGAGAGGGATTGAGCCAAACCGTGGCAGGAAGCGAGCTTGCTGCTTTTCTCATGAAGTCATCGGGACAAGCCTGTGACTAGAGGAACACCAACACTGGCCACGTAGTTAGAACATTGACAGGGAAATATTTGCACTGGAAGAGCGCAAATGATGAACAATCCTACGAACAGCTGCAATGTTTACATGTTTTACTCTGGATCTGGTTAAACTTTACTTTCTTCGATCAATAACAAACCTCCCAAACCACAGCAAATTCCAATCTGCTCTGACAAGTCCAGAAAGTTATGCTTGTGGTTTATTTTAAACATGCATACAGTTACAATGTATGCTGTATACCAGGGCTATTCAACTACATAATGAAGAGGGCCTCAGTTTTAAGAGTCCAAGGGGTAGGTGCCTGACATCGACACGTGGATGTTTTGTCGGAAAGTGCCTCCACAGGTTATATTCCTTTGAGACTTAGTTTACTTAATTACAAAGTAAACACATCGGCTTTCACACTGCACTGTCAAATTCATTATTCTGCCATAGCTACTCAATTCCAGCGTGTGCAGTTAGTTAACAGTATGAAGAAAAAAAAGGTCCAGAAGTTTTGTTGGGCATTGATGTTCCTTCTTTTAGACTTAGACAAACTTTAATGATCCACAAGGGAAATTGTTCAACACAGTAGCTCAGTTACAATGATGGAAAGTGTAAAGATGGAAAGGACGATGCAGGTATAAATAGACTAAATATAGCGATATAAAATATAAAATTTTTACGGATGTATACGAATATGTACATAATGTGCACAGTATATTATATATACAGATATATTATATTATGTCTATAACATATATACAATATATAACAATTACCATTGACAGACAGTGAAATGTTTTCATCCTTCAGTTTTATTTATTTACACTTCTTCCTTCATTTAGGACTGTAAGACTGAAAATATAAAAGATTAAATAAACATTACAAAAGTATAGTGTCCATTGTGTATTTGACATCAATAAAATAGGTTTAGTGTTAATACACTGACACAAATACGCATATCAAAATCAAACAACATTTACAGTACATCAAACATTGCACACAATGTTTGATGTGCTGTAAATGTATGTACATGTATGTACACACACAATGTATGTGAACACAATGTATGTGACTCATCACAATTAAACCTAAGGTGTAGCGTTATCATCCTCTACTGGTTAAATTTAGTGCTACATGTATTAAACGAGCTCTGATCGCCCAGAGTTACTCTTAAACAAAAAGACATGACCACAAATACAAAAGACATCACGAAGTCAGCAATTTCAATACAAAACAAAGTAAATATCTCCATGCAAAATTTCTACTTATATAGATTTGACCAAATTTCGTGATGAAGCTTACACGTGTGGATTGCTATCATTGTGGCTTCTTGTCTAGAACACTGTGTCCGTCGCTTAAAAGGTCCGACAGGAAACAATGACCTATACTACAGTGGTTAAAAATAACATTCTCGCAATTTATTTTTATTTTTTTGAGGGTGTTGAATGCGTAGTCTTCTCCTACGCACTCCATGCTTCATCGTGACACTTTTCTCGCTGTTGCCTCCTGTGGTGTGGCGGGAGTACTGCATACATGAGCAACCCTAGTTTAAATGGTTTCATCAAGACTAAATGGGTGTTTGGTGGGCCGTATATGGCCCGCGGGCCGCCAGTTTAATAGGCCTGCTGTATATAGTATCACATTTCAACGTGTACGAAAAGGATTAGATTTAAATGGGAACTGCTCTTTTTTTGGAATTGTTATGCAGGACAAGAACACACATACTCGTAAATAAAGGCTAGCAAACGGCGGCTAACAATGGAGCTAATGAGAGTCATGACGTCACTGCGTCTATGGCGCCCCAAAAAACCCACTACAAAACATCCAAAAAAACGATAGTTACATTTTGTGACCTGAATATTAACCAAGTATTAGCGATACCGCTATTATAAGCGCTAACATTAAGGACCTACTTTTGCGGCGCATTGATCACATAGAGCTAATTAGCTTATGCTGCTATACTGATATCATAACCTGCTGAGCTGCTCTCTCGCCTCTGAACTAGGGCTGCAACAACTAATCGATTAAAATCGATTATAAAAATAGTTGGCGATTAATTTAGTCATCGATTCGTTGGAACTATGCTATGCGCATGCGCAGAGGCTTTTTTAAATTTTATTTAAAAAAAAAAATATTATTATTATTATTTTTTTATAAACCTTTATTTATAAACTGCAACATTTACAAACAGCTGAGAAACAATAATCAAAGTAAGTACAAAAACAGTACAAAACAGCGCCAGGGCGGCGCTGAGGCTACGTCTCATGAGGTGGCGTAAGCTAGCCAATGATGTGTCATGTGCAGCTCATGTGACGACGCCGTCTGGAAACATTCGAAAAATGGCGCAGGAAAACAGTACCGATAGTTTAGCGGAGAAACATCTTGAGGTTATTGCTTCAATGGAGAAAAGTGTACGACCTAAGTCGTCTAAAGTGTGGGAACACTTTACTTTAAAGACTTCAAAGAAGAGCGTTTCCTGCAAAATGGCACGGAAGTACAACATTGCTTCAGAAGCACCTGAAAAGGAAACATGTTGGAGCCATGGATGAAGGGAAGAACTCACGGTACGTAACTTTTTAAGTCCATAGTGGCAACAAGCATTCATGAGTTCAGCTGTTTTGTAAGTAACTTTAACGTTATGCCTTTGTTGCAACGCAGGGCTGAGATTGTGTCTCCGGCACATTTGACTCAGTTCTGAGAGAGAAAACGCACGGTTACCAATTTGGAAATAAACGTAACGGACAGAAATATCTCAGGTTGGTTTCATAATGGATCAATGTAGCCGGGCTGATAAAGCTATATAAATATATTTAGATTTGAGTGACGCTTTAGTACAACTAAACGTTGTGAAGGTGCTGGAATATTTCATGCTATTATTTAGAGGCAGCCTAAAATTAATCCTTTATTATTCACAACAGAAACGTGTACAATATCTGATTCAGTTCTGATGAGTTACATTTCTGTGTTATTATTGGTGTATGCTGCACCCCCAATGTCCACAACATGGTGCCAGTATGCTGGTTTTTTTCAATAAAATACCGGAAAGGATAGAAATGTAGTTTGTCTCTTTTATCCGATTATTAATCGATTAATCGAAGTAATAATCGACAGATTAATCGATTATCAAATGAATCGTTAGTTGCAGCCCTACTCTGAACTGGTGAAAGTTAATTCTAGATTATAAATCACGCCTCTCACCTGTATAGTAGAAGGTTGTGGACATAAACCCAGAAGTTGGTCAACTTTGACAGCTAACTTAGACCCGCAGACGGCGAAAAGATGCTCCTTTGCACCCACTTTTTTTTCCCTTCGCGAGGATTATGATTAATTTTTCATCTAAACGGGAAGATATGAACGTTTCATCAGTCGGCATCCCAGTTAGAGCAGACATTGTGCAGTAAGTGATTGTTTTATTATGTTTGTTGTCTCTCACAAAGTATGCTGTGAGTGGTAATCAGTGTTGTTGTTTAGGGAAAATGTGAACGTTGTGACACGCCGCTGTATGCTTTAAATGAGTTAAATGTTACATGTAATTATTATTGTGCCCGTTACTACATTACATATATACTTACAGCATGTGTATAAAACCTTGATGGCCTCCTAGGCGACTCCTATTGGCTCCAATGATGGCTGACTTTTATAAGCATCGTGAATGACAAAAAGGCAAAATTCCCCAAAAAGTGCAGTTCCCCTTCAAGAATGCCAACATGTTGCATGGTGGATGTATGTAGTTATATTTAAATCCCTCATATACTTATGTATGACGTGTGTAATGTGTGGAGTTCCACAAACATGTTATGGGTACACCCTTAGAACAATAACGACCCGTCATTTATAAAAACCTGTAGCCATACAACATAAATAAACAAACATAACCTTTCTGTCAGAGCAAAAACAGTGTTGGAGAAACATGGCTGTGCATGAATCCCATGCTATAATCAGACAAATGCTGCCACATAATTTGCTGGCGAAATGTTCAATCTTTTCCAGCATGTCACAGCGCAAAGCAAGCGGTTTCCTCCTCTGACTGCTCTGGGTATGTGTGTAAGAATGTCCTCATTTAGACAGCAGCTTTGGAGGACAGATCCCCATTGAGGGTTTGGACTGTGGCAGACAGGGACACACCCTGCACTGTATGGTGCCGGTTACCCTGGTTCTAGGCCTTCAGCACTGGACTCTGAGATACTCTTATGCACAAGCACACAAACACTGATATATTACGGTTGATGGGTATGTTGTATAAATGTACATAGGTGTCTACCATCAGATTAAACCATACGTCCGTTTAAGCTGAGATCTGTGAACTGGTGGCTGTGCAAAGTAAATGCAGAGATCAATTGGCAGTCGTCATTCATTGTGGCTGTAAGAAGTAAGAATGCGCTGATCTGCGAGAACAGATGAGGCTCTGCCATTTGACATCATATCCTGATTTAATAATCGGACTTCTGTTGCGAGGGTGCAGCACTTTGCCAACACTCCAGACAGGCGTGGTCGGCCAGCCGTTCCGCTTGGGCGAATGACCCAATCTGGTGGAGGTGACACGGATGGAGTCACGAAACCACAGCATTTAAAAAAAAAGGTTGCCTCCCAGTGGAATTTATTGACAGATGTGGTCACAGTGTAGGAGTTCTAAGTCCAACTGTGACATCATCTTAAGGGTGCAGTTTAAGAAGTGTGTGGGACGGTATAGAACCCACTAAGGCATGTCTGACTGACACGCAGTCAGTGACATCAGCGTTATTTCAGGGTTATTCATAGTTCAGAATGAAACAAAGGGACCAGTGAGTTATATTAACCAGGTGCATAAAAAAAGCTAGCATCAAACGGTGAACCTTGCTTTGCCTTTTTTAAGGACTGACCTCAAAAAAAGGAGAGAAGAGAACCCAAGTAAGAAATGAGCCTTCAAAGCAGAAAGACTTCAGGAGTGTTCAAGAAAATGTATCAATACCTCTTGATCTGGAGTCAACTTATTTCCAAGAATGATACTTAAAATGTCACCTCACTATCGTAAGGAAAGGTTTTCTGACGACAACAGTTTGACTCGGGATGTAACTATATGAACATTTCACCGTTATCGTGACCAAAATTGTTAAAAGTGCTCAAAAAGTACTTAGACACACACTGAAATCAAATCAACTAAATTATCTTTTTAATAACTAAATTAAATAGACACACTGTTAGAAAACCTACTATTTTGCATGTTTTGTGTCTTATGCTTCACTGAGAGTGTTTTAGTCACCAATTGAACGTTGCAAGTGCTAGAACTTTAATAAAGAAGTGAAAAACACAACAGACTTCAAGAAGAAAAAAAACACAGCAAAGTACATACGTGGCATCTGCATTAGAAAATGAGTTGCAAAACTAACAACTGATCTTTCGAAAATTTAAGCCACAGGTGTCAAACTCCTGGGAAGTATTTCATCCAGCCTGCGGGATCATTTAAAAAATTAACAAACTTCCAGCCCGCATGGTGAATTTCAAAGAAGAAGGAGCAACACTCTCCTCATAATGCATATTTATACACCTTGGGTTTTGACAGTGGTATTTTTGGATGCATTGCAATAACCATTCTAAACACATTACCGCCAAAAATAGCAATCATTTAAAAACGGCCCCACTTTTAAACCCTGTCTGTACAAAATAACACATTAAAAAGTGATAATTTTAATGACAACAAGGCATGCTGGGAAACCTTGCTCCACAGGCGCATGCTCAGACTAGACAACTCTTCCGGCTTCTGCAGAAGATTCCTGGAAATTGCCCTTTTCTACCGACATCCCGACCAAAGTTACAATTTTCCCGAATTCTGATGTTTTTGTGCGCATATAAAATACTGTAGCTTTGGTCCCAATAGTAAAAGGGTGACGAGGAGATGGTCGATCAACAAATAACTTGTGATTAAAACTAGCCAACACACAGCGTGCGCACAAGCTGCTCTCTTCCATACAATCACCAACATTTACGGGATATAGAACTCTTAAAGCAGAAACTAATAACCAACAACAAATATTTTTAAAACTGCACATTTCCTCCACGCCAGTGTTTAAAAAAAGAAGTCTATTGACACAAGTGGAGTTAAAAAAAAAATCTGCCCACATAAAAGCACAATCACCAGCTGCCGTGCACATTTTAGCCAAAAAAAGCATCAATTAATCCTGGCAGGCCCTCGTTGTTAGGTTTGCTTTGAATTTTGGTGCTCTGTGTGATTGTCTTTGACACCACTGATCTAAAACAACTAATGACAAATCAAATGTCTCATTTGTTAAAATTGAACTGAGTGAATGATCGAAGCTAACCACTTAACAAGCTTAACGAGAAAAAATATGTGCTTATTTAAGAAGACCAGACGTAACCAAGTTCCAGATACGACTCTTTTATATCTCCCTGCTCATTCGTCGGGCCCTGCGAAGATAGCTCTGCTTGGCTCTTCTCACATCTTTTGCCCCCATCTTCCAAGAGCGTAGAATAAGAACTGTTGTGACACTGATTATAATTTATTTATACTGTATTTGTCTTTTGGGCAAAGGTTATTCTCCAAATGTTTATTTGTGGTTGATGCTGTATTACTGCCTCTCCCAAAGGTTAAACCAAAGCATTAATGTTAACAATCAGCTGGAGTCTGTATTTTGCACATCCTCTTTCCCTGAAACCCTCCTCTCTCTTCTCACATTCCTAAGGCGGATATACAGATCTGGAAGCTTCTTTGTCTCTCTCTCTTTTTGTTCTTCCCTCTGAAGTGATGTTATTTGAGGCCTCGAATAAATAATTAAAATACCCTAGCTTTCTCTGCACATTTCTTTATTGAACAGAAGAAATTCCAAAACATGGATTACTAAAATAATCGATAGCTGCCGCTCTAATGGATACCGTTGCTAGCCAGTTAGCGAGCGCGGCTAAATAACGTCTGCCTATAAGCTAGCTGTAGGAAAACAACACGCATCAACCAAAAACTATAATTGTTCTCTATAAAATATGTTTGTTTTTTTACTTTGTGGTGTCTGGAACAGATAAATTGGATTTATTTAAGAGGAACTGCACTTTGTTTAAATTGTGCCTATCGTTCACAATCATTATGTGAGACAAGAAGACAAAATGTTTTTAATTTTTTTGCATTCTAACATGTAAAATCGACTCTTTCTAGGTGGCTAACGATACAGCTAATGGGAGCAATCAATTTGACCTCTAAATCACTTTAAAAATGCAATCAAAAACCGTCAATACTTCATTTACGTTCTGTAACCTGTGTAATAACCAAGCTGTAGCGACATTGTTATTGTAACAGCAAACACTGAGGAACTCTTTTCCTATCATAGTAACACATCGGCGTGCTTCGGTATTAGCGCTAAAAGCTAACTACGGAAAGAGATAAGCTAGCTTGTACGTCAGCACGAAACGTGTTTAAGTTTGTAATGCACAACACTGCGATACGACACCAATCTGTACTGACTGAAAAACATGAACAGTTATATCATAGTATCTGTAAAGTATTATTTCATGTTTTTTTTGTACACAGCTAGCCAGACAGTGTATGTACTGTAGTTGTAACACCACACATGATGTGCTGAGTGTATCATGATCAATATTTAAAATGTGACTTACTCGATTGACAGTTGTGCGTTTGGTCCAGCTGTCTGGGGACGTTTTTTCCCGGTTAATTTGGATAAGCACTTCATTTATGTCGTAATAACTTGGCTTCAAATTCCACATTTACAACTTTGAGTCAAGCTGACCTCATTCTCTCGGCTTCCGTCTGCTCCGACGTTTCACCCTTCCTTCGTGCTGGCTTCTAAAAGCAGCAGTTCATCCTCCATATATTCAGCTTCAAAAATATAAGCACATGATTTTACCAAAAATAGTCGTATTTGTTGTCTGTTACAAAGTCTGCCATGATTAGAAAACACGCTCGCGTTTGTTGCCGGAAGTAGAAACACATTTATTGCCAGAAGTCGGAAGTGAGCTGCTATGGAAACGGAAATCAATGCGTGAAATAAATCAGTCCCGACGATGATTAAAATGACCAAAATACGGTAAATATTGATCATATTACATATTGTTATGAAGGTGTCGGTTACTACAATATATATATATACTTGCAGTGTGTATATAAAACATATTAAATATTGTTATGAAGGTGTTTGTTACTACATTATATATATACTTGCAATGTGTATATAAAACATATTACATATTGTTATGAAGGTGTCTGTTACTACATTATATATATACTTGCAGTGGGTATGATGTACATATTACATATTGTTATGAATGTGTCTGTTAGTACATTATATATACACTTGCAGTGTGTATATAAAATATATTACATATTGTTATGAAGGTGTCTGTTACTACATTATATATATATATACATATATATATATATATATATATATATATATATATATATATATATACATATATATATATATACTTGCAGTGTGTATATAAAACATTAAATATTGTTATAAAGGTGTCTGTTACTACATTAAATATACACTTGCAGTGTGTATATAAAACATTACATATTATTATGAAGATGTCTGTTACTACATTATATATATATACTTGCAGTGGGTATGATGTACATAATACATACTGTTATGAAGGTGTCTGTTACTACATTATATATACACTTGCAGTTTGTATATAAAATATATTACATATTGTTATGAAGGTGTCTGTTACTAGATTATATATATATATATATATATATATATATATATATACTTGAAATGATTATGATGTACATATTACATATTGTTAGGAAGGTGTCTGTTACTACATTATATATATATTTGCAGTAGGTATGATGTACATATTACATATTTTTATGAATGTGTCTGTTAGTACATTATATATACACTTGCAGTGTGTATATAAACATATTACATATTGTTATGAACATGTCTGTTACTACATTATATATATATATACTTACAGTGTGTATATAAAACGCTGTTTTAAGTTGTTTTATAGGCTTTGAAGGCTACGACGCTGACTCCCAATAGTCGCATCTTTCAAGCGTTTTTTATCATCTTTAAAATCCTAAAAAAAAAGTGTGTTCTTGTCTCTGATAATAATTGTGAATGACAGGCAAAATTCCCCATAAAATGCAGTTGACCTTACCGGGACATCTTGACCTTTTGGAACGTATTAGTAACAATAAAACAGAGGTACCAATGTATTATTTGTATTTAATCTTTCAAACCAGTGATCAGCATCTGGAAATGTTGAACGTCAGATGTTCCGCTGTAATCAATAAGAGCAGATCACGAATAACTTCCGTTTCTCGCTGCAGTAACGGGCATTAGGATGACGTCTATTGGACCATAAGCACTTGTAGATGGTGGGAACAAAAAGGCTGCACTCAGCGTGATGACGACACCGTTGTGTTTCCAGCAGCAACCTGCAGCTGCTTCTGTGCAGTGGCAACTCGCAGGCACGAGCCGATGGCAGCGCCTAAGAGGATCGCTGGTTACGTAATGGTCTTAGCTGACGACTGTGGCTTCCTTTCACTTAACTGCTTTGAGAAATGAGAAGACGTATGCGTGCGACCGAGATGAGATTGTTCCCGACAACACGTCTTGAAGACCACACATGCTTTACTCCGCCACACGGTTGCACTTTCATGGGGGAATCACTCTTGCGTTACTGTGCGTGTTATTGTGGGGGATTACTGAGAGTGTGTTGCCGCAGCTCGACTCACGTGAGGGGAGGCTCAGGGAGGCCGTTTTGATTGGACGCCAGCACATGCTCGGGATTTATCGGCAGGTAAATTAAACGGAGCCAACAGCTGACTCAAGGGGTGCTGTCTCGGCCTGAGAGCCGAGTCATTCATCTCCGGAGTAGAAAGACAGCAGCCATTCATTGCGTCAGCAATCGCAGCCTCCAGTTGTCACTTGACCACCCACTGCAACACACCTCGATGGAGCCCAGCGCTGGACTGAGTGGGGGAACACGGTTACTTTGGTGCCGTGACCCGATGAGAGTAAGGTTTAGGGAGGGGTGATTGTAACAGACGCCAGTTAGTCTGGCTGTGCGGTAGTTTTTAAACATTTGTTTATTGGATTTGTGATATATACAACCCAGAAATACAAAACCTAAAACCAGTGAAATTGGCACGTTGTGTAAATGGTAAATAAAAACAGAATACAATGATTTGCAAATCCTTTTCAAACTATATTCAATTGAATAGACTGCAAAGACAAGATACTTAACCTTCGAACTGGTAAACTTTGTTATTTTTTGCAAATATTAGCTCATTTAGAATTTGATGCCTGCAACATGTTTAAAAAAAGCTGGCACAAGGGGCAAAAACGAGAAAGTTGAGGAATGCTCATCCAACACTTATTTGGAACATCCCATAGGTGAACAGGCTAATTGGGAACAGGCGGATGCCATGATTGGGTATAAAAGCAGCTTCCATGAAATGCTCAGTCAATCACAAACAAGGATGGAGCGGGGGTCACCACTTTGTGAACACATGCGTGAGCAAATTGTCCAACAGTTTAAGAACAACATTTCTCAACGAGCTATTGCAAGGAATTTAGGGATTTCACCAGCTACAGTCCGTAATATCATCAAAAGGTTCAGAGAATCTGGAGAAGCGGCAATGCCTGTGACCGTCGATCCCTGAGGCGGTACAGCATCAAAAAACGACATCAGTGTGTAAAGGATAACACCACATGGGCCCAGGAACACTTCAGAAAACCACTGTCAGTAACTACAGTTCGTCGGTACATCTGTAAGTGCATGTTAAAACTCTACTATGCAAAGCCAAAGCCATTTATCAACAACACCCAAAAACGCCGCTGGCTGGGCCCGAGCTCATCTAAGATGGACTGATGCAAAGTGGAAAAGTGTTCTGTGGTCTGACAAGTCCACATTTCAAATTGTTTTTGGAAACTGTGGACAACGTGTACCCCGGAACAGAGAGGAAAAAAACCATCCGGACTGTTAAAGGCGCAAAGTTCAAAACCCAGCTTTTGTGATGGTATGGGTGTGTAATAGTGCCCAAAGCATGGCTAACGTACACATCTGTGAAGGCACCATTAATGCTTAAAGGTACATATTGGCGGAGGGGCGCGGGTGTGGCAGGGAGGCGCTGCACCCTTCCCATTTAGCACAATGAGTAGTAAATGCTACCAAGTTTTTTTCTTAAGAGAAGATGACTGAGGGGCTACCCCAAATAGTCCGCTTAGAGGATTTGGTTCGATCATTTCGCCAATTATTAAAAATAAAGTATTAAACATTTAGGTCCAATAACTACACAGGGATGGACAATGCCAAAACAATGGATTAAAAGTTAGCTGGAGACTGTTTACACCGATCACAAAATACTGATATTTCGTCATACATCTTAGCTTGCTGGACCTTGGTATAATAGGTACAAAGTATGAATAAGGCTGTGTCTAGCACAAATAGAAGACTTATAAATGCCACTTAAACTCTCTGTCCAGCTATCCTCAGATATGGTCACTCCTAAGTCACACTCTCAAAGTGACTTAAGTGAATTCAGAGATTCGAGGCGTAAATGAACAATGTGATTGTAGATACGTGTAATTGATCCTTTTAAAGTCAGAAGTGGTGTCAAAAAAAGCATCTAAAACCGTGCCAGTCGGTGAGTTTGGAAACCTGGGAAAAGAATTACGAACAAAACTGCGGATCTGTAGATTTCTAAAAAAAGTGTTCATTAAGGAGTGATCATTTATCACAAAGTTGCTGGAAAGAGGCACAAATGTTGTCAATGTATAAATCTTTAAATGTTGTTGATCCCTAGACTTGACCATTTTAAAAAGGCACTTATTATTAATTTATCTTGAGAGCTTCTAATATTGTAGACCAGGGGTGTCTAAACTATTTCCACCAAGGGCTGCATACTGAAAAGTCAAAGTGTGCATGAGCTAAAAAACAGATATTTTATATATTTAAAGACAAAACTTTATGTACGTTTGGTGTTATAGTTGACTATATTATTATTAATTAGAAAATGTCAGCTTTTTCTCATTACATTTGGATTTTTTGCTCTATTTTTTGTTACCTTTTCACTGTTGTTGTGTTTTTCTGACAACAAAACTCTATCTTGCATCTATCCATCTTCTTCCTCTTATCCGAAGTCGGGTCGCGGGGGCAGCAGCCTAAGCAGACAAACCCAGACTTCCCTCTCCCCAGCTACTTTGTCCAGCTCTTCCCGGGGGGATCCCGAGGCGTCTCCCAGCCAGCTGGTAGACTATGTCTTGGGTTTCCCCCATGGTCTCCTACTGGTCGGACGTGCCATAAACACCTCAACAGGGAGGTGAACTCGATATATATAACATTTTATCTGTGTGCCGCAAATGGCCCCTGGGCCACAACTAGGACACCCCTGTGTTAAGGTGTCATGAAGTGAGGTTTACCAAAGTACACCAGGTGGCCAACGGATGATGACTGTTTACATTTAGATAGCCGAGCCTCACTGCGAACATCTAAGCTAGCACATGTCTTCACACCATTCCCCACACCTCACCTTGTTGCAGTAGAGCATCCAGACCTCGTACAGTCTCTCACTGGATGCCATCGTGCCCGGCGACTGGCAACCTTGGGCTGCAGGCTCCACCGAGGTCACTTTCCTGGGAGCTTCATAGTCAAGCAAGTCAACACCTCAACCCTGGTTGCTGGGTATCAGCATCGTGAGCGTTCTCCGCCCCGTTGGCGAAATATCCCACAAAAACAGCCAGATGTCAAAAGAAAAAATGTATTCCAAAGGCTCTGATGGTTTCTGGGTATTTAAAATCCTTCAGACGGTGTATTGTTGACACTGTCACGACAGAAGCACAGGATTATAATAGTTACATTAAAAGTTGTACACTTGATGCATTTTGAGCTGTTTGTTATTGTATATCCCAAATAAATCATGAATTCCAAAGGCTCCAATAACTTCTGGGTATTTAAAATATCTCTGTCAGAATATTGTTGACACTTTCAAGACAGAAGCACATGATTATAGCTACCTTAAAAGTTGTACACTCGATGCACTTTGAGCTGTTCGCCACTATATATCCCACATCAAATGTTTTATTCCAAAGGCTCTGATGTGTTCTGGGTATTCAAAAGCCTTCAGCCGGCATGTTGTTGACGCTGTCAAGACAAAAGCACATGATTACGGTTACATAAAAAGTTGTACACTTGATGCACACTTGATGCATTTCGAGCTGTTCGTTACTGTATATCAAGCATGTTGTTTCAACGTTGTATTTGTGTTGTAGCATATTGGTTGGGAAATGACCAAAATTCAATAGTCAAATCAACGTCACAACCTGACATTGAATAAACTTTGTCAAAAAGCATGTTGTTTCAACGTTGTATTTGTGTTGTAGAATATTGGTTGGGAAATTACCAAAATTTGAGGCATTTTGAGCTGTTCGTTATTTTATATCCCAAATAAATAAAGTATTCCAAAGGCTCCGATGTGTTCTTGGTATTTAAAATCTCTCAGTTAGAATATTGTTGACACTTTCAAGACTGAAGCACACGATTATAGCTACCTTAAAAGTTGTACACGCGATGCACTTTGAGTTGTTGGCCACTATATATCCCACAGAGAAAAATTTATTCCAAATGCTCTGATGTATATTGGGTATTTAAAATTCTTCAGCCAGCATATTGTTGACACTGTCGAAGACAGAAGAACACGATTACGGTTAAATTAAAAGTTGTACACTCAATGCACACTTGATGCATTTTGAGCTGTTCGTTATTGTATATCCAGCATGTTGTTTCAACTTTGTATTTGTGTTGTAGAATATTGGTTGGGAAATGACCAAAATTCAATGGTGAAATCAACGTCACAATCTGACATTGATAAAACGTAATCAAAAAGCATGTTGTTTCAACGTTGTATTTGTGTTGTAGAATTTTGGTTGGGAAATTACCACATTTCAATGGTCAAATCAACATCACAACCTGACATTGATTCAACATCGTCAAAAAGCACGTTGTTTCAACGTTGTATTTGTGTTATAGAATATTGGTTGGGAAATCACCAAAATTTGATGCATTTAGAGCTGTTTGTTATTGTATATCAAACATGTTGTTTCAACGTTGTAGTTGTGTTGTAGCATATTGGTTGGGAAATGACCACATTTCAATGGTCAAATCAACGTCACAACCTGACATTGATTCAACGTCGTCAAAAAGCACGTTGTTTCAACGTTGTATTTGTGTTGTAGAATATTGGTTGGGAAATCACCAAAACTTGATGGATTTTGAGCTGTTTGTTATTGTATATCAAGCATGTTGTTTCAACGTTGTAGTTGTGTTGTAGAATATTGGTTGGGAAATGACCAAAATTCAATGGTCAAATCAACGTCGTCAAAAAGCATGTTGTTTCAACGTTGTATTTGTGTGGTAGAAATTTGGTTGGGAAATTACCACATTTCAATGGTCAAATCAACATCACAACCTGACATTGATTCAACGTCGTCAAAAAGCATGTTGTATTTGTGTTGTAGATTAGAATATTGGTTGGGAAATCACTAACATTTGATGCATTTTAGCTGTTTGTTATTGTATATCAAACATGTTGTTTCAACGTTGTAGTTGTGTTGTAGCATATTGGTTGGGAAATGACCACATTTCAATGGTCAAATCAACGTCACAACCTGACATTGATTCAACGTCGTCAAAAAGCACGTTGTTTCAACGTTGTATTTGTGTTGTAGAATATTGGTTGGGAAATCACCAAAACTTGATGGATTTTGAGCTGTTTGTTATTGTATATCAAGCATGTTGTTTCAACGTTGTAGTTGTGTTGTAGAATATTGGTTGGGAAATGACCAAAATTCAATGGTCAAATCAACGTCGTCAAAAAGCATGTTGTTTCAACGTTGTATTTGTGTGGTAGAAATTTGGTTGGGAAATTACCACATTTCAATGGTCAAATCAACGTAACAACCTGACATTGATTCAACGTCGTCAAAAAGCATGTTGTATTTGTGTTGTAGATTAGAATATTGGTTGGGAAATCACTAACATTTGATGCATTTCAGCTGTTTGTTATTGTATATCAAGCATGTTGTTTCAACGTTGTAGTTGTGTTGTAGAATATTGTTTGGGAAATGACCAAATTTCAATGGTCAAATCAACGTCACAACCTGACGTTGATTCAACGTCGACAAAAAGCATGTTGTTTCAACGTTGTATTTGTGTTGTAGAATATTGTTTGGGAAATTACCAAATTTCAATGGTCCAATCAACGTTACAACCTGACATTGAATAAACGTAGTCAAAAAACATGTTTCATCGTTGTATTTGTGTTGTAGAATATTGGTTGGGAAATGACCAACATTTGATGCATTTGGAGCTGTTTGTTATTGTATATCCCAAATGAATCATGTATTCTAAAGTGTTCTGGGTGTTTAAAATCTCTCGGTCAGAATATTGTTGAGACTTTCAAGACAGAAGCACATGATTATAGCTACCTTAAAAGTTGTACACTCGATGCACTTTGAGCTGTTGGCCACTATATATCCCACAGAGAAAACAAGTATTCCAAAGGCTCCGATGTGTTCTGGGTATTTAAAATCCTCTAGCCGGCATATTGTTGACACTGTCAAGACAGAAGCACAGGATTATAATAGTTACATGAAAAGTTGTACACTCGATGCATGTTGGCCACATATCCCCGCACAAAACAGACAGGGTTCAACACAATCACAAGAGTCTCTCTCGCGCTGTAAAAGTAAGCCTCACCTGTGGCGTGACGCCTTCCGGCATTAGACGACCTTACCTGGCCGAGCTAACCCTCACGCTAGCTGTCAAAATACATATTTCTATTTTCCAGCCTCCCTTTCTCCTCCTCCTCCTCCTCCTCCTCCTCCGACTCATGTGACAGAAGCGGCCCGTCTCGCCACAATCCAAAGCTGCGTTTATGTCACGTCGTGAAAGGGACGTACCTGCTAGTGTTGGCTTTGTCGACACGAAGTGGAAGACTACTCACCTGGTCGGAGCCGAAACCCCGATGTCTTTAGCGGAGTAGAGAGCCGTCAAGCTGGCCAGAACAACGCGCTGCATGCGACGCTGCGTCGCTCGATGACGTATGGGGTTATTTCAAAATAAGATGATTGATGTCCAAGACATCTAAGATTCGGCTTTCATCACCAAGATTGCAAGATTTAGCGTGATTTAAACATTTTAAAGACTCATTAAACGGATATCACTAAAATATTACTGATATTCAAACAAATATACGTATTTATCGTGGAACATCTTCGCGAGTACCGTTTTTTAATTTGATGGCAAACCGGAAATATAGTCAATGCGCTCTCCAGAGCTAGGAAACTGGACGCGTTCATGCCAAATGTGTAGTGTCAAAGATGTGCAGATGTTTTCTTCTGCGTGGTATTTTTTTTAGCACGAGAGAAGTCTTCGGACTGAAATTAATTTTTTAGTGTGTATAGGACACTTGAATAGTCACGACAGTTTTTCCTGCTTTACGGTGCCGATGTGGCCATACGTCGTTGCAGGGGGGTGGGTTTGTTGTTTTTCTTGTTGTTGTACTGCCATCTCGTGTAAAAATTGTTCAACTACAAACAGAATATATATATATATATATATATATATATATATATATATACCGGTATATATATATATATATATATATATATATATATATTTTTTTTTTTCCTTTTTATAAGTCGCAAAAAATTCCAAAACATCTTAAGAATCCTAAACAAATCTTCATATGAAAATGATTGGTGAAATATTTGATTATGTATAGTACATATATATATATATATATATATATATATATATATATATATATATATATATATATAT
Source organism: Entelurus aequoreus (assembly GCF_033978785.1). Lineage (NCBI taxonomy): Eukaryota > Metazoa > Chordata > Actinopteri > Syngnathiformes > Syngnathidae > Entelurus > Entelurus aequoreus. The sequence goes on along the minus strand of NC_084731.1, from coordinate 76,899,760 downwards.
ATATATATATATATATATATATAAATATAAAAATATATAACATGCATAAATACATACATACATACACATATATGTATATATTTTTTAAATGTATTTATTTATTTTAAATTTTTTATTTTTTTAAATTAATCATTCCAACAAAACAATACACAGCAATACCATAACAATGCAATCCAATTCCAAAACCAAACCCGACCCAGCAACACTCAGAACTGCAATAAACAGAGCAATTGAGAGGAGACACAAACACGACACAGAACAAACCAAAAGTAGTGAAACAAAAATGAATATTATCAACAACAGTATCAATATTAGTTACAATTTCAACATAGCAGTGATTAAAAATCCCTCATTGACATTATCATTAGACATTTATAAAAGAACAATAGTGTCACAGTGGCTTACACTTGCATCGCATCTCATAAGCTTGACAACACACTGTGTCCAATATTTTCACAAAGATAAAATAAGTCATATTTTTGGTTCATTTAATAATTACATTTTTTGCAATCAGTTGATAAAACATTGTCCTTTATAAATATATAAGCTTTTTACAAAAATCTACTACTCTGCTTGCATGTCAGCAGACTGGGGTAGATCCTGCTGAAATCCTATGTATTGAATGAATAGAGAATTGTTTTAAATATATATATATATATATATATATATATATATATATATATATATATATATATATATATATATATATATATATATATATATATATATATATATATATATATATATATATATATATATATAATTTTTATATTCACAGAAATATGTATATGTATTATACGACTTGTCCTGAGTGTACCCTACCTTCAGCCCGAGTGCAACTGGGATAGGCTCCAGCCCCCTGGCAACCTGGAGAGGGACAGGCGGTAAAAAAATACATGGAAGGATGGATGGATAATGCACAATAACTAACCAACTATTTTACTTAAAAAAAAAAACAAGCCAAAAACGTATATTCAAGAAAATAATAAACAAAAAAATAAATATAAATTAATAAAATAAAATAAAATAAAAATTAAAAAAAAATATATCCATCCATCCGTCCATCCATTTTCTATTGCTTGTAAGTATATATATATATATATATTGGGATGGCGTGGCGTAGTGGGTAGAGCAACCATGCCAGAAACCTGAGGGTTGCAGTTTCGCTCCCCGCCTCTTACCATCCAAAAATCGCTGCCGTTGTGTCCTTGGGCAGGACACTTCACCCTTTTCCCCCGGTGCCGCTCACACCGGTGAAATAAATGATGAATGATAGGTGGTGGTCGGAGGGGCCGTAGGCGCAAATTCAGCCACGCTTCCGTCAGTCTACCCCAGGGCAGCTGTGACTACGAAAGTAGCTTACCACCACCAGGTGTGAATGATTGATGGGTTCAGAAAAACATGTAAAGCGACTTTGGGTACTTAAAAAAGCGCTATATAAATCAAAGGCATATATATATATATATATATATATGTATATAAATGTATTTTACTTAAAAATTAAAAATACTGTTAACTTGTCGTTTATTGTATATGTGTCGACAAATTTCACCACATCTAGTGTGTGTGTGACAATCATCGGTACTTTAATCTTAAAATAAAACCAGACTAAAAATTAAAAAAAATGAAGAAAAGAAATGTAGAGAACTAACAACATTGTATTTAAATTGCTACTAGCAATCTATAATTGCTTATTAAATAATTGTATATAAACTTGCTTCTAAGAAAAGCTACACCAGATCACCATAGCAAACCAAAAAGGGTTAACCTGTATATTAACTTTCAGTAACCAATATATGGATTGTACTGGGGATTTGTCCCCCTAGTGGTACAGATAAGTCACTACAAGGTAGCTTTCACCTCCATATAACATTGTAACCAATCATACTCCACTTCCATTTGGCACTATACATGTTTTCACATGAGTGTTGAGGATAGATCTATAAATTGTATGACTCAGACTTACATGGCTGCAATGTTTAAAAAATAATTTGAGCCAGGAACGTGAGTAATCAGCGTACCATTGTAACTCAAAGATGTTGAATTACCACTATCGGTGTTAACTTGTAACATGTGTGATGATAACAATATGATAGGAGTAAACTACGTTTAATCTTTTTTTTTTTCGAACCGTGATCTTGTTTTCAAACTGTTGTAACATGTGTATATATTTTAACAACATTAAAATATAAAAAACATTTATGCAACACTAGTTTTAACAATGCTACGTATAATGCTTTAAATACAGTGCATCCGCAAAGTATTCACAGCGCTCCACTTTTTCCACATTTTGTTATGTGCTGCCTTATTCCAAAATTAATTCATGTTTGTCCTCAAAATTCTACAGACAATACCCCGTAATGACAATGTAAAAATGTTTTTTTAATTGATTATGCGTATACAAAAATAAAAAATAAAAATAAAATATATATATATATATATGCATACATACATACATACATACATACATGTATACATATATATACATTCATACATACATACATACTTACATATATACATACATACATGTATACATATATATACATTCATACATACATACATACTGTACATACATAGATACATACATACAAACATACATAGTTACATACATACATGTATGTATACATATATATCTACATATATCTACATAATGTCTAAGATATACCCACTATCAAAAAATATGAAATGGTTTGTTGCTTTCTGGCCAACAGCCATCCTAAGTTAGAACATTTCACTCAACAAAGACGTCATAACATCATCAAAGCTCATTTTTAAGCATTCACACACAGCATCAGCATTTTTGAACAAGAAGTGTGATAGAAGAAAGGTAAAAATACAACAAATCCATCCGTGGCAGCATAGGGGAAAGTTCTAATTCAGTTTCCCTTTTGTGATTTATAAATGTGGTGCGTTCAAAGACCCTGGATTACAATTAGACAAAGAGGCCTTACTAGTTTTTAAAGACAGGGGGAGACTTAAATCCTAGGAGATTCACCAACAATGACAAAGTTGATGATAATATTGATGTATTATGATTTGTATAATGTGTATCGGCTCATCTCCACCTTACACTCTGAAGTAAAGGAAAACTTGACAATTATATAATCATATTGATTGTATATTTAATAAAATTAATTAGTTAAAAAAAAAAATCAAACAAAACTAAATCATTAAAAAGGGTCTATCTCAATAATCAAGATTTTTTTTTAAAAAGCCGGTCTCAACCAAATCCAAGCAATAATACTTTTTTTAGTGCACACAAACTCTAAGAGTGTGTATATGGCGGCTTTATGGTGGGGTGGGGGAGGGAGGTGTCCTTCAGGAGTCTTGGGTATGGGGGCCCATACACCCCTGACCACTGTACACATACTGGAGATGCACATTATCATTGACACTCCGACAATATATAGCTTTAACTTTTTGGACTTGAAAACACCACTTAGATACATAAATGAATTGTTGTGACTATAAAAAAATAAAATAAAAATATACATACACATGTATATACTGTGTGTATATATATATATATATATATATATATATATATATATATATATATATATATATATATATATATATATATATATATATATATATGTGTATATATATATATATATACACATATATATATATATATATATATATATATATATATATATATACATATATATATATATATATATATATATATATATATATATATATATATATATATATATATATATATATATATATATATACTTATATATATATATATATACTTATATATATATATATATATATATATATATATATATATATATATATATATATATATATATATATATATATATGTATATATATATAAATAAATATATTGATAATTGATTCCTATTAAAACAAAAAAATATGTGTGTATATATACATACATACATACATATATATATACATATATATATATCAATCAATCAATCAATGTTTATTTATATCGCACTAAATCACAACAGTCTCAAAGGGCTGCACAAGCCACAACGACATCCTCGGCACAGAGCCCACACAAGGGACGTCGATGTGAATGACTATGAGAAACCTTGGAGAGGACCGCATATGTGGGTAACCCCCCCTCTAAGTACAGTCCCTAGTGGATCCACATAACAGTGAGAGTCCAGTCCATAGTTGGGCCAGCAGGAGACCATCCTGAGCAGGGACAGGTCAGTAGCGCAGAGACGTCCCCAACCGATGCACAGGCGAGCGGTCCACCCCGGGTCCCAACTCTGGACAGCCAGCACCTCATCCATGGTCACCGGAACCGGAATAACCCCGGAACGCCTCCTGGTGGCGGAGCGGTGGCGGTGACGTCTCCCTGCCACCCCCTGCAGCTGACCCATCTTATTGCCTTGACCCCCAGTACTTATCCCTCCTCCTCAGCCACAACCAGAAGCTTCCCTTTTCTGCTTCCTCAGCAAGGGCCTTAGTTTCCCTTTGGAGCTTTGCCCCAGTCGTTCCCACATCTCGGAGCAGCCTTATAGTTGATGTACCGACGAAGCCCCGACAGCCTACTTCCACAGGGTAGATGGTAGTGGACCAACCTGCCTCTCTGCACTCAGCAGCCAGATCTGCATACTTGGCTGCTTTGCGCTCGTAGGCTGCCTGGATTCCCTCCTCCCAGGGGATGGTGAGCTCAATCAGTATGGCAGCCTTGGTAACAGCAGACCACAGCACGATGTCTGGGCGGAGTGAAGTGGTGGTGATTTCACGGGGGAACTGGAGCTGTTTGCCGATGTCAGCCCTCATACTCCAGTACCTTGCCAGAGAGAGGAAACTGCGGGGGCCTCGTCGGCTGGTGTCTCCTTTGCCTTCCCCTGGCCTCACAAACATGACAGGAAGTTGCTTGGCTATGGGCTGGCTGTTGGCCTCTTGTCTACTGCTCTCCAGGACTTCGGCCAGTTTCCTCAGGACTTGATCATGCCGCCATCTGTAGCGACCCTGTGTCAGCACGATCTTGCAGCCTGATAGCAAGTGCTGCAGGCTGGCGTTGGGAGCACCACACAGGGGACAGCTCTCCTCCTGGCCGAACCACTGGTGGTGGTTTCTGGGGCATGGCAAGGTGTCATAAGTTGCCCTGAGTAGGAAGCTGAGTCTGGCTTGTGGCATCTTCCATTGGTCGGCCCAGCTGATGGGTCTGCTGATGGTACCTTCCCAAGTGGTCCATCTTCCTTGGCGACCTTGAGACACGGCCTTGATAGTATATTGCTCCTGGTTTGCCCTTGAGACCTCCTCCACAACCATGGCTCTGCGTTCCCTCTTTGTGGCCTTGGACCAGAGGCGTGGAGAATCACCCCAGCCAAGCCCCGCTCTCCCCACTTGCACCCTGCCGACTATCTCCTGGTGTTGGAGCCTGCCAATGGCCTTGGCGACCTCTGGCCCTGCTTGCCACTTCCGGCCTGTTCGGGTGGGTACACATGCATTCCTCACTGTAGGATCTGAAGATTCTTCCAGCTCAAGAACCAGTCTGGCCTTCTCTCGCTTATAGCCCAGGGTGATGGACTAGATCGGCAGATGCAGCGAAGTTTCCCCAAATAAGCCAGTGTCGGAGAAGCAACGTGGTAGGCCCAGCCACTTTCGGATGTAGGAGTTGGCTAGTCTGTCCAACCCGTTGGCTGTTGAGGATGGAATCTCACAAATCTTCAGTGGCCACATAACCCTTTGGTACAGTGTGAAGTTGTAGCACCACAACTTGTACTTTCCAGGGAGCTGGCTCTTGTTAATACTCGCTAGGCCTTCTGAGAGTTGTTTCCATGCTGCCTTGCCTGCGTGCTTGTCCGACAGGTCCGCATTGTACTGCCTCCCCAGGCTTTGGATGGACTGGTTGACCAGTAGAGGGATTTGCTCACCTCCTGCAACAAAGATGGTTTTGTCGTTCCTGGTGCCTTTGCGCAAGGAGAGGCTTCGTGACTTGGAGGGTTTTATCTTCATCCGTGCCCATGTCACTAGCTCATCCAGCCTCTTCAGACATCTTCTCGTGCATGGGGCTGTTTGCAGCACCACAGTGACATCGTCCATGTAGCTTCGGAGTGGTGGAAGCCTCTGCCCTGTCTGCAGCCTCATTCCTCCTACAGTCTGGCGGGCTCCGCGGAGGATGATTTCAAAAGCTGCGACAAAGAGGACTGGGGAGATGGAACACCCCATGGCGATGCCTACTTCCAGACGCTGCCAACCTGTTGTAAAATCCTGGAGGCTGAAAAACATCTGGAAGTCCCTGAAGTAGCTGCTTACCAGGTTAATGATGGAAACAGGGACGTGGAAGAACTCCAATGCAAACTGGATGAGTTTGTGCGGGACAGAACCATAAGCGTTGGCAAGGTCAAGCCACACCACGTGGAGGTCGCTCTTCTCCTGCTTGGCCCTCTGGATCTGCGCCCAAATCATTGAAGAATGCTCCACGCATCCTGGAAAACCTGGTACTCCTGCTTTCTGGCAGCTGGTGTCAATATAGCCATTCTTTGTGAGGTAAGAGGTTAGTCTCTTGGCCATGACTGCAAAGAAGATCTTTCCCTCGACATTCAACAGAGCAATACTCCTGAATTGACTGATGTTATGGGACTCCTGTTCCTTCGGAATAAACACTCACTGCCACAGCTCTCTGCCACTCCGACGGGATGAGTAAATTCTTCCATGCTGTGCTCATTAGCTTCCACAAGCATTTCAGCACTTGGGGGCAGTTCTTGTATAGCTTGTAGGGGATTCCGTTAGGCCCAGGAGCTGATGCTGACCTCGCTTTCTTGACGACTGCTCTTACCTCGCTCAGTCGAGGAGGGCAGCCGTCAAACTGCGTGGTTGGAGGAGGTGGAAGAGGGACGTATCCTGGTGAACCTAACGGATCATTCCTCTTTGGGTCGCTGTATTGGCCCCTGATGTACTGCTCAAGCTCCTCCTTGGTGGCTTCCAGTTTCCCGCTTCTTTTCTCCTCCAGAAGCTGACGGGCGTGCTTGAAAGGATTCCTCATGAAGCTAGCTCTTTCTTTCTCCTTTCTTTTCCTGCATCTGCGAATACGTTCTGCTCTTCGCATGCTGCCCAGCTTCTGTCTCACCTCATCCCATAACACCTTCAGGCCTTCTTTCTCCTCTGCCGATGCTTTCCTCCATCTCCTGCGGAGCTGGCGCCGATCTTGCACCAGGGCGTCAATCTCAGCCTCCCTCCCTTTCTTGGGGGTAGATTGTGCTGCTTCTTGGTGAGGCTACCGAATCTAGCTTTGCACTCCTCGTACAGGATGTCCCCAAAAAGGTTGAGTTTCTTGTCCACTTTACCACGTAGCGAGTGCTCCAGCACTAGACTGAGGTCTGAGTCCAGTTTCTGCCATGTCTTCACATCACTTGCTCTAGGCCACTTGATGGTGCACTTTCTTCCTGGTTCCCTCTTTTCTGTTTGCTGGGTGACTGGGGGGCTGGCAGGTCTATTTTCAGCATGCTCACATGCCAGGGGGGTACTGCTCCGCTCAGGGGGTTCTTCCTCTACCAACCGCATATCAACAATGTTTGGACCCTCGGCTCTGTGGTTCTCTCCCCGGCTGGGGGTCCTGCTTGTCTTATCTGCCAGAGCAGTGCAAGGATGTTGTATGCCTTTTCTCTCGCTCTCCTTTCTCTTCCTCCCCTGATGGATCCGTAAGCCCCTGTATGTGGTCACTTTCCCCCATCCACACCTGCACAATCGGAAGGTCCTTATCTCGTTGTCGATGTCCGTTCCAGTCGTTTCCGAATAGTCAGTCCTGTTAGGCTCATCTTCCACCCCGCCTCTCGGAGGGCCTTCGGGTTGTTTTTTCTTATTCGTTTTCGTAGTTATAGGTTGGGTGTATATATAAATTTAAGAATTTAGGTGAAATAAAATAAAATGTACGAAGCAATTGACAACATATAAATACGATTTAAAAATTGCGAAAAAAAACCCCAACCTTATTATAACTAACTTATTATCAAATAACTTATATTTTCCTCAGCCCTATTAGGCCATACAAGTGGCATCAAAGGGCAGCTTCACAACAACGTATCTGGCCCATGTATTAAGGAAGTCATTATATGTCCTCTCCGCACACATGAATACAGTATCGCCATTCATTATAATTAGATTATATCTGGATCGCTTCATTTCCTTTTCATTCAAGGCTTTGCCTTTCAGGATTTGTTATCGTTGCTTCCTGGCCTGTAACTAAGACGACGCTATCTCATGACGCATTCTGTCAGCTCACTTGCTACTTATCCTGACCACCGTTTCAACTCTGAATTTTTTGGGCTCATGTTGGAACAAAATGGGTAAAAGCGTGAAAAATGCACCACTATGGCCGTTTCCTCTATGTAAAGACGTGATAAGTCCGAAACAGAAAGAGATGATGCAGTATTATCAGCTCACAGATGCTTCCTGGTGGTTGTTAGAGTACACTACAGATGGACCTGGACAAACTAATCAACCCCCATTCCTTAATGCTTCAGTCACATGCAGGGTTCTCAGAGGAATGAGGCAAAAACTCCTCCAGACATACTGTATGTTACATGTGGGCTAGCAAGAGCACAGCTTTTGGGGATCCCCACTAATAAACAGATCTCACATGCAAACGTTTTTCTACCTATAAAAGACTAAAATACTCAGATGAACAAATGATAGTTTAGTGAGGTCCTCTGATCAATTTGACTGTCTACAAATATTGTAGATAAATATAAAAAAAACATTAAAAAAAAAGATAATAATTAAAATAATAAAATAAAAATAAATTATATATATATATATATATATATATATATATATATATATATATATATATATATATATATATATATATATATATATATATATATATATATATACATACAGTATGTATACTATATATGTGTATATATACACACATATTTTTGTTTGTTTTAATAAGAATCAATTATTAATATATATATATATATATATATATATATATATATATATATATATATATATATATATATATATATATATATATATATATATGTGGGGTGGGGGGAGGGGGGTTGTGCTATATATATTTTTTTTGTCATAAAAAAATACAATCATGTGTGCTTACGGACTGTATCCCTGCAGACTGTATTGATCTATATTGATATATAATGTAGGAACCAGAAATATTAATAACAGAAAGAAACAACCCTTTTGTGCGAATGAGTGTGAGTGAGTGTAAATGGGGGAGGGAGGTTTTTTCTGGTTGGTGCACTAATTGTAAGTGTATCTTGTGTTTTTTATGTTGATTTAATTAAAAAAAAAAAAAAAAAAAATATATATATATATATATATATATATATATATATATATATATATATATATATATATATATATATATATATATTTTAATTTCTTGTTCGGCCCGGTACCAATCGATCCACGGACCGGTAGAATATTGATTGGGAAATGACCAAAATTTAAGTTAAAGTTAAAGTTAAAGTACCAATGATTGTCACACACACACTAGGGGTGGTGAAATTTGTCCTCTGCATTTGACCCATCCCCTTGATCACCCTCTGGGAGGTGAGGGGAGCAGTGGGCAGCAGCACCGCTGCTGCCCGGGAATCATTTTTGGTGATTTAACCCCCAATTCCAACCCTTGATGCTGAGTGCCAAGCAGGGAGGTAATGGGTCCAATTTTTATAGTCTTTGGTATAACTCGGCCGGGGTTTGAACTCACAACATACCGATCTCAGGGCGGACACTCTAACCCAGGGGTCACCAACGCGGTGCCCGCGGGCACCAGGTAGCCCGTAAGGACCAGATGAGTAGCCCGCTGGCCTGTTCTAAAAAATAGCTGAAATAGCAGCACTTACCAGTGAGCTGCCTCTATTTTTTAAATTTTATTTATTTACTAGCAAGCTGGTCTCGCTTTGCTCGACGACATTTTTAATTCTAAGAGAGACAAAACTCAAATAGAATTTGAAAATCCAAGAAAATATTTTAAAGACTTGGTCTACACTTGTTTAAATAAATTCATTAATTTTTTTACTTTGCTTCTTATAATTTCAGAGAAAAAATACAACCTTAAAAATGATTTTAGGATTTTTAAACACATATACCTTTTTACCTTTTAAATTCCTTCCTCTTCTTTCCTGACAATTAAAATCAATGTTCAAGTAAATTAATTGTTTTTATTGTAAAGAATAATAAACAAATTTTAATTTAATTTTTCATTTTAGCTTCTGTCTTTTCGACGAAAAATATTTGTGAAATATTTCTTCAAACTTATTATGATTAAAATTTTAAAAAAATATTCTGGCAAATCTAGAAAATCTGTAGAATCAAATTTAAATCTTATTTCAAAGTCTTTTGAATTTCTTTTAAAATGTTTGTTCTGGAAAATCTAGAAGAAATAATTAATTGTCTTTGTTAGAAATATAGCTTGGTCCAATTTGTTGTATATTCTAACAAAGTGTAGATTGGATTTTAACCTATTTAAAACATGTCATCAAAATTGTAAAATTAATCTTAATCAGGAAAAATTACTAATGATGTTCCATAATTTTATTTTTTTATTTTTTCAAAAAGATTCGAATTAGCTAGTTTTTCTCTTCTTTTTTTCGGTTGAATTTTGAATTTTAAAGAGTCGAAATTGAAGATAAACTATGTTTCAAAATTTAATTGTCATTTTTTTCGTGTTTTCTCCTCTTTTAAACCATTCAATTAAGTGTAAATGTCATTAATTATTAATAATAACATAGAGTTAAAGGTAAATTGAGCAAATTGGCTATTTCCGGCAATTTATTTAAGTGTGTATCAAACTGGTAGCCCTTCGCATTAATCAGTACCCAAGAAGTAGCTCTTGGTTTCAAAAAGGTTGGGGACCCCTGCCCTAACCAGTAGGCCACTGAGTGGTTTCAATGGTCAAATCAACGTCACAACCTGACATTGATCAAACGTTGTCAAAAAGCATGTTGTTTCAATGTTGTATTTGTGTTGTAGAATATTGGTTGGGAAATGACCAAATTTCAATGGTCAAATCAACGTCAGAAACCAACTTTGAATAAACGTTGTCTAAAAGCATTTTGTTTCAACGTTGTATTTGAGTTGTAGAATATTGGTCGGGAAACGACCAAAATTCAATGGTCAAATCAACGTCACAACCTGACATTTATTAAACGTTGTCTAAAAGCATGTTGTTTCAACGTTGTGTTTGTGTTGTAGAATATTGGTCGGGAAATGACCAAAATTCAATGGTCAAAGCAACGTCAGGACCTAACGTTGATTAAACGTTGTCAAAAAGCATGTTGTTTCAACGTTGTAATTTGTGTTGTAGAATATTGGTTGGAAAATGACCAAAATTCAATGGTCAAATCAACCTCAGAACCCGTCTTTGAATAAACGTCATCTAAAAGCATGTTGTTTCAATGTCATGGTTGAGTTGCTCAACGTCTGGACCTAATCCAACAAGTTCTCAACATTGTTTTAATGTCTTGTGCCTTCTGGGAAATTACCTAAAAATGTGTTTTAAAAAGAAAAAAACATTTAAAAAAAATTATGAATCGATTTAGATTCAGGATGAACAAGAATAGTGATTTAGATGTGAATCGATGTATCGGCCAATCCTCAAGGCGGTATGGTATGGAAAGGGTCAAAAGTGGTATGGTGACACACCTTGGGAGTCATGTTGGTACTCGTGTGCAGAACTTGGACCCAAATGTGGTCTCCAGACGGCCAGAAGGTGAATTGTGCTGAATCAAAACAACGTCTCCTCTCCCTTTTCCATCTCTGGCAGCCTTTCTGTTTTTCCCTCTCTGTGAGTCTGTGTGAGTCTGTGTGTGTCTGTGTGTGTCTGTGTTAGTCTGTGTGTGTCTGTGTGTGTACGTGTGTGTCTGTGTGAGTAATTACAGGCCAGATGAGGAAAGAGAGGAGGAAAAAAAACAAACTTTGGTGAACTTTCTCTTTCTCCTCCTCTTCCTTCCAGCCAGCACAACTTGTGGAGCTCCGCACCCACCAAAAGGAGACCCAGCGAGTCCCGGATCCAGCTTTCGGTGCCTTTCTTCTGAGTCCCTCACCTTACTCAGCCGCGCCATACGCACAAAGGCGGGGCAGGTATACGGTTTCTCTTGGACAATGGAAACCCAATCAGGAAATGGAGAGGAGGCGGCGTCCTGGAGTATCCACACCAAAGGTCACTGCGGGCCACAGGTAGACGCACCGGAAGACCCGGTGCTCCGAGAGGACCTGGAGGCGGCAAAGAGGATCGAGAAGTTCGACATCCCGCTAGACAGCCTGAAAAGGATGTTTGAGAAACCAACCGTGAGTACGGGACTTTGCCTGCTTTTTTTTTTTTCTTCTTTCCAAATGTTTATTTTTTGGCGTGTCAGCAGATCGTGAAAAAGTTTGCCGGTTGCCTTGCACTGGGAGTTGAAAGGTGTCAGATAGACGGATGAGCTTCACGCTACTTGCATTTCAACAAGGACATGTGAAAAATGTACGCAGAAGCCACAAGTAGCTGGTCTGAACATCTGCTAGACAGATCTCAGGGGGAGAAATGACACACTCGTATTTCAACATGAACTGGTTATTAAAAAGATTATTGCATGAATTGTATGTGGTGACTTACCATGGTGCAGTGAAAGGGGATATTGTCATTTTTTGTGTCTACACGTATTCATGTTAGAACGATACACAAGGCTGCAGCTAGCAGGCAGGGGCTCAATCTAATCAACTTCTACCCAGTAGAATGTCTGTAATGATAATGTCAATGAGGGATTTGTAATCACTGCTATGTTGGAATTGTTATTAACATTGATACTGTTGTTGATAATATTAATTTTTGTCTGACTGCTTTTGGATTATTTTGTGTCATGTTTGTGTCCTCTCAATTGCTCTGTTTATTGCTATTCTGAATGTTGCTGGGTCGGGTTTGGTTTTGGAATTGGAATTGCATTATTATGGTATTGTTGTGTATTGTTTTGTTGGATTGATTTAAAAAAAAAAAAAAAAAAAAAAAAATTCTACCCAGTAGAAGTAATAAGTGCACATGAACACAACGGAGGCGGTCATATGGAGGCGTCTGTGACAAAAATAAATAAACGTGGCGATAACCAGCCTGTGGAATGTTGAAAAGATGGCATGACTAACATCAGCATGTTAGCATGCTAACATTAGCATGCTCGGAGGCGTATACCTGCAAAATTAGTAAATAAAAGCTAGCACGTGAACAATTATATGCTAACAGTTAGCTTGCATCAAGTACCAAAATATATGACTCTGAGGTGTTTACCCTGAATATATGCCATTGAGGTGTATACCTGAAAAACTTGGCAAAAAAAGCAAGCATGCTAACAATAACATACACACAATTAGCATGGGTAATGTACCTAAATATATGACTCTGAGCTATATCAATGCAAAATTTTCTCAAAAAAAGTTAGCATGCTGACAATTACATGCTAACAGTATGTGTCAAATACCAACATATTTGACTCCGAGGCATATACCTGCAAAATTTGTAAATAAAAGCTAGCATGTCAACAATTATATGCTAACAGTTAGCTTGCATAAAGTACCAAAATATATGACTCTGAGGTGTTTACCCTACAAAAATAGCTAAAAAAAAGATAGCATGCTAACAATAGCATGCTAACAGTAAGCATGCATCAAGTACCTAAATATAAAGCGAGCATGCTAACAATAACATACACAGAATTAGCATGGGTCATGTACCTAAATAAATGACTCTGAAGTGGATCACTGCAAAACCATTTCAAAGAGAATTTAGCATGCTGACAATTACATGCTAACAGCATGTGTCAAGTACCAACATATTTGACTCCGAGGCGTATACCTGCAAAATTTGTTAATAAAAAACAACAACCATGTGTGCTTCACGGACTGTATCCCTTGCAGACTGTATTGATATATATAGTAGGAACCAGAATATTAATAACAGAAGGAAACATCCCTTTTGTGTGAATGAGTGTAAATAGGGAGGTTTTTTTTTGGGTTGGTGAACTAACTGTAAGTGTATCTTGTGTTTTTTATGTTGATTTAATAAAATAAAATAAAATACAAATTAAATAAATAATAATAATAATTAAAATGTGGGAGAAAAAGCGAGCACGCTAACAATTACGTGCAAATTGTTAACATTCGTCAAGTACCTAAATAAATGATTCTGAGTTAAATACCAGCAAATTAGAAAATTAAAAGCTAGCATGCAAACAATTACATGTTAACAGTTAGCATGCTCCAAATACCAAAATATATGATTGTGTTCTTGTATAATCAGCAAAAAAAAAGCTAGCATGCTAAAGTTAACATGTTAACAGTTAGCATGCATCAAGTACCAAACTATATCAGTTTTAGCCTGGTGTATACCTGCAAAAATAGCTCATAAAAGCTAGCATGTTAACAATAACATGCTAACAGTTAGAATGTGTCAAGGACCAAAATACTGTGTATGATTTTGAGGTGTATCTCTGCTAAATTGTCAAAAGAAAAGTTAGCATGCTAACAATTACATGCTAACAGTAAGTAAATGATAAATGGGTTATACTTGTATAGCGCTTTTCTACCTTCAAGGTACTCAAAGCGCTTTGACAGTATTTCCACATTCACCCATTCACACACACATTCACACACTGATGGCGGGAGCTGCCATGCAAGGCGCTAACCAGCAGCCATCAGGAGCAAGGGTGAAGTGTCTTGCCCAAGGACACAACGGACGTGACTAGGATGGTAGAAGGTGGGGATTGAACCCCAGTAGCCAGCAACCCTTCGATTGCTGGCACGGCCACTCTACCAACTTCGCCACGCCGTCCCCAACAGTATGTGTCAAGTACCAAAAAATTTGACTCTGAGGTGTATACCTGTAAAACAATTTAAAAAGCTAGCATGCTAATGTTAAAATGCTAACAGATAGCTAGCATCAAGTACCAAAATTCATGACTCTGAGGTGTATACCTGCAAAATAAAATAAAAAGCTAGTATGCTAACAATAACATGCTAACAACTAGCATGTGTCAAGTGCCTAAAAACATGACTCTGAGGTGTATACCTGCAAAATAAAAAACAACAACAAAAAACCTAGCTTTTTCCCGCTACTTTTGTGTGTGTTAATAAATAGGGGTGCACAAAAATTTGATTCACATCCGATTTGCGATTCTTATTCATCCCGATTGTCAATCGATTCATAATTTTATAACAAAATCGATAAAAAATGTATATCATTTTTTAAATACATTTCTGATTTTATAAGAATCCATTTTTCAAAATATTTTTTTCATACCATCTCCATGAAACCAGGAGGAGTCTTCCTAAGTGTATAGTTTATGGTGTGTTGGTTAAGTCAGTTCAATCTTTGCTGAATCTATTCTTTTGTTGCGCCCTAAGAAGTGTCAATATTCTAAGTATTGTACTTTTTTTTTTAGCACAAACTGTTTGATTGTAACGTGCATCTTAGTTGTAGTTGTCATTAACACATTTGGAGGTGTTGAAATCGCCATGTAAAATGGCTAATGCTAATCAGGAGCATGTCAATAGCAGAGCCTATGCATATTACCATCAAGGTAGCGCTTTTTTGGAGAAGTGGATCCTTACTTTACTAATGTTGGAGCGTTTGTTTGAGCCAATTTCTTTGCTGGCATTGAAAAGGGCAACGTTTCCTTGAGGAACTTTGGTTGAGTCTGCTCTTAGTGTTGCTGGAGTGATGTGTCATTTTGGGTAGTATAAAGGTATGCTACAGGCAAATATTGCACTTTGGGGAGAGCATTCCTAAAAATGTACAGAAAAGTTCTTGAAATGTCTCTCGTTTTTCCCACCAAGGGCCCAATACTGAAGAGTCAAAACATGCATGAGCAAAAAAAGTGTTGGAATGAGAAAAATCTGAAATGTTGATACTAATAACTAATAATCATACACTTATAACACAACGTTTACACCATTTTTGTCATCCACCCATCCATCCATTTTCTACCGCTATTACGAAAGTGTTTTTTTTGTAACACTGAATTCATGTGACTGACTGAATTTTTTGCATTTGATTTTTGTGAACCTAATTTTTTTTATGTCAAATCATGCTGACAATTTCATCGAAAAAAATGTCTCCGCAAAATGTGTGTGTTTAAAAATTCAGTGTTTCAAAGTATTTTTATACACTGGATTTTTTACACTGAATTTTTATGCACTGATTTTTTTATACTGATTTTTTTTCAACACTGATTTTTTTATACTGAATTTTTTCACACTGAAATTTTATGCACTGATTTTTTTACACAACATTTTTTTTACACTGAATTAATGTGACTGACTGAATTTTTTGCGTTTGATTTTTGTGAACCTAATTTTTTTTACGTCAAATTATGCTGACAATTTCATTGAAAAAAATGTCTCCGCAAAATGTGTGTGTTTAAAAATTCAGTGTTTCAAAGTATTTTTAT
>NC_084731.1:76730875-76875875 GCF_033978785.1 Entelurus aequoreus | reverse complement strand
CCACGCAGTCTGATAGTTTATATATCAATGATGAAATCTTAACATTATAACACATGCCAATACGGCCGGGTTAACTTATAAAGTGACATTTTAAATTTGCCGCTAAACTTCCGGTTCGAAACGCCTCTGAGGATGACGTATGCGCGTGACGTAGACCGGCGAACACGGGTATGCCTTCCACATTGAAGCCAATACGAAAAAGCTCTGTTTTCATTTAATAATTCCACAGTATTCTGGACATCTGTGTTCGTGAATCTGTTGCAATCATGTTCATTGCATTATGGAGAAGGAAGCTGAGCAAGCAAAGAAGAAAGTTGTCGGTGCGAAATGGACGTATTTTTCGAACGTAGTCAGCAACAACAGTACACAGCCGGCGCTTCTTTGTTTACATTCCCGGAAGATGCAGTCAAGATGGAAGAACTCGGATAACAGAGACTCTAACCAGGAGGACTTTTGACTTCGATACACAGACGCCTGTAGAGAACTGGGACAACACAGACTCTTACCAGGATTACTTTGATTTGGATGACAAAGACGCAAACGTGCTACTGTGAGTATGCAGCTTTGGCTTCTAAACATTTGATCGCTTGACTGTATGTGCGCAACTTTTTTTTGCGTATGTACGTAACTTTTTAAAAATATATAAGCTTTATGAACCTTGGGTTAGGTGAACGGTCTTTTGGGCTGAGTGATTGTGTGTGTTGATCAGGTGTTTGAATTGTATTGGCGTGTTCTATGGAGCTAGGAGCTAGCAGAGGAGCTAGGAGCTAGCATAACAAACACGCAGGTGTTTTTATGCAGGATTAATTTGTGGCATATTAAATATAAGCCTGGTTTGTGTTGTGGCTAATAGAGTATATATATGTCTTGT
The DNA here is from genome assembly GCF_033978785.1 of Entelurus aequoreus. Taxonomy (NCBI): domain Eukaryota; kingdom Metazoa; phylum Chordata; class Actinopteri; order Syngnathiformes; family Syngnathidae; genus Entelurus; species Entelurus aequoreus. The sequence continues at coordinate 76,875,004 of NC_084731.1, read as the reverse complement.
GTTTATTTACTGTTGTAGTCATTCCCAGCTGAATATCAGGTCACCCCCGGCTCTCACAGCATCTTCCCTATCTGAATAGCTTCAACTCCCCACTAGTCCTTCACTTGCACTTTACTCATCCACAAATCTTTCATCCCCGCTCAAATTAATGGGGAAATTGTCGCTTTCTCGGTCCGAATCTCTCTCACTTCATGCGGCCATCATTGTAAACAATAGGGAACTTTGCGTATATGTTCAACTGACTACGTCACGCTACTTCCGGTAGGGGCAAGCCTTTTTTTTATCAGATACCAAAAGTTGCAATCTTTATCGTCGTTGTTCTATACTAAATCCTTTCAGCAAAAATATGGCAATATCGCGAAATGATCAAGTATGACACATAGAATAGATCTGCTATCCCCGTTTAAATAAAAAAAATTCATTTCAGTAGGCCTTTAAAGTCATTTTGATAGTAGGCTATTGTAGCTAATATAGACACGTACGTCATGTGTTGCCTTCATTATATCACTTACATAAGTCTTTTAAAGTCATTTTGATAGTAGGCTAATACAGCTAATACAGACACTTACATCATGTGTTGCCTTCATTATAACACTTATATAAGACTTAAAGTCATTTTGATAGTAGGCTATTGTAGCTAATATAGACACTTACGTCATGTGTTGCCTTCATTATATCACTTACATAAGTCTTTTAAAGTCATTTTGATAGTAGGCTATTATAGCTAATATAGACACTTACGTCATGTGTTGTCTTCATTATAACACTTATATAAGACTTTTAAAGTCATTTTGATAGTAGGCTAATACAGCTAATACAGACACTTACATCATGTGTTGCCTTCATTATAACACTTATATACCGCTTTTCATTTTTTGCGGCTCCAAGGAAGTATTTAAATATGTAGACATGACCTCTTTAAGGGTGGAGAGGAAAAGTCCGTTGTCCCAGCTCGTTGCTTACTAAACATGACCTTGGCTCTAACTGAAGACCAAGCTTAATATTTAATGATTTTTTTCCCCCCACATTTTGCCACCTTTTGAATAATTGAGCTGACGGTTGGCATGGCTGATGGACACTCGCATTGGTCGGCCATGATGATGAAAGTCTGTGGGGTTAAAAAAAACCCCAGCAATGTAAGCAAGGAGACACCGCAGTGTGCAGGATGAGCTTTGGGAGCACATAGGTTGATGTTTACAGCGTCAGTCTGACCTTTGTGGTCATCACTGAGCACATTAGGGAAGAGTGCACATGTGATTCTCACACATAGCTTTTTTGTCCTTATACAAACGGAGAACATGCAAGTGAATACATTTTGACTGGAAGTACAACCCCTGGGAAAGAAGTTGTGGAATCGGCAGACTTGGAGGATGTTCATCCAGTTGTTTAAGAAAAATAAGTAGACAGACATGACACAAAACTGTAGTTATTTCAAATGGCAACTTTCTGGCCTAAGGAAACACGAAAATAAACAAGACAATACATTGTGGCAGTCAGTGAGTTTCATTTTTAGATCAAGGAGAGTGAAACCATTATGGAGTCACTCAATTCCGTGGAAAAAGTTGTGGAATAATGATAAAAACACACCACAAGTGCTTTGTTGCACCACCTCTGGCTTTTATACTAGCTTGTGGTCTCTGAGGCATGGACTTAACGAGTGACAAACAGAACTCTTCATCAACTTTCCCTGATTGCTGTTGTCAGACCAGCTGTGCAGGTTGGAGTCTTGTCATGCACCATTTTCTTCAGTTTCCACCACACATTTTACATTGGCTTGAGATCCAGACTATTTGCAGGCCATGACATTGACCTTATGTGTCTTTCTTTAAGGAAGGTTTTTACACTTTTTGCTTTGTGGCAAGATGCATTATCAGCTTGAAAAATGATGTCATCATAGCAAACATCCTTTCCGTCATTGATTGAAGATGCAATGGCAGCCATCATTAGCTGACTGCAGCCCAGATCATCAATGACTATAAAAATGCGCATGTTTTCTTCAGGCAGTCGTCTTCATAAATGTCTTTGGAACGCCACCAAACAAAAGTTCATCATCATCAACTTGCCCAATGCAGATTCACCATTCATCACTGAATATGACTTTCATCCTGTCATCCATAGTCCACCATTGCTTTTCCTTCGCCATTGAAACTTTGTTTTTTTTATGGTTAGATGTTAATGACAACTTCTGTTTACCTTTTCTGTATTTAAATCCTAATTCCTTTAGCCAAGGGGTGTCAAACGTTAGGTTTTATCCGACGAGTTTGCTCAGTATAAAAATTAGCTGAAATTTTTGAATGAAAGAAACTGCTGAAAAATAGCAATAGCAATTCTTCGTACCTATGTAGATTATGCTACATATGTACAAAAAAATAAAACACATGATGTTAGTGCACCAGTGGAAAATGAGCAAATTACATAAATAAAATTTTTATATTATTTTTTTAACTTGATAGATTAAAATTTAACATCAATGAGTTGACTGATGAACATTATCACATCATTTATTCAGAAAGTATAAATAACGATAAATAAAGGTAGAATAATATTAACCGCAACATGGAAGTGTAAAAAAAACCCAACAACATTATGATTTGTATATTTTCAGAATGTGCTTGTTCTATTTTTTTAACAAAGAAAACAATCTGAAGTTGTCTTTATTTTTAAGTTATCATGCCGTGATTTTACCAGTCCGGCCCACTTGGGAGTAGATCTTTCTCCATGTGGCCTCCGATCTAAAATGAGTTTGACACCCGTGCTTTAGCCGCTTTTTTACACTTTGATTCAGCTTCTTGAAAAAGCTTCATAATCCTCTTCTTTGTTTCTATTGACACCTCTCGTGTCGGAGCCATGATTCATGTCAGTCCACCTGCTGCAACAGCTCTCCAAGGTGTGAACACTCCTTTTAACTGCAGAGTAATGAACAGATTTAATCTCATGTAGGTGGTAGCTTTGCAAATGAAAATTTACAAGGGTGATTTCATTTTGATCTAAAATGAAACTGTCACTGACTACCACAATTTATTTTCTTGATTCCTTTTAGTGTTGCTTAAAGCCAGAAAGTTGCCATTTGAAATGACTGTGGCAGGGGTGCCCAAATGATTTGCTTCCAAGGGTCAAAGTGATAATGTGCCAATTGGCCGCGGGCCAAACACAGCAATTTTAAGCATGAAACACAAATAGCCAAAAAGTTCCTATATGTGGTATCAATAACAATGATAGACGGCAACTAGTTAGTCTTGTGAACATGCAGTCAAAATTCCGATACGATACTGATATTAATCCGATCCGACATCAGCAGGAATCATACATAATTATATTATCTAGCAGTGTGGAATGTTACAAAAAGTTGATCAAGTGAAATGAGTCAAACAGAGAACAATGGTAGGTATGAAAAATACTAACCTATTTATTATTAACCGTCTGGAATGGACATATGCTGTCTTTAAGTTGAAGTGGAGTGGTAATTGTTTTTGGTGACACCTCGTGATCACAAAAACGTATGAAGTTAAGCTCATGACACAGTCAGTTTGTCACATTGAGTTGTTGGTGACGAACCCCAAGATGCAGAGAAAGCAGGCTTTGTCCAGGAAAACATGATTTAATGTTCATAAAATAAAGGTAAAAACACAAACCAGGAACTAGGAATGGCCAAAACTGAAAACAGGAACCAGCAAACAGAAAAAACTGGAAACAGCTAATGGCTAACCAGAAAACACGAAACAAAAGAGCTAGGAGAAAGCAAACTACAAATAACAGGAACAGCTTACCGCTACGACGACAGGTAGTAGCTGTAACGATATCGACACGACACGTAGAAATGACAATAATCCAGCACTGACTGGAGGGGAAGGCAGGTTTAAATAGCACCTGGCTGATTGACACCAGGTGTGGCCAGGTGCCAATCAGCCGCAGCTGAGGGGAAGCAGCACTCAGGGAGACAATCAGGAAATAACCAAAATAAGAGCGCTGACAGGAAATGACAGAGGAAAAACCAAAACATAACTAAACTGACAGGGACAAGCCTGACACAGTTGAGTGATGCGGACGCGTTTGTTACTGGATTGACTTTGTATATATAAGCAATGTGCAACTATAATTATTGAATAATTGTTTATAATGACAAATGTGCTGTTTTGATTGTTCAATGATTGTTACGTGTGTCTAGCTTGTGCGCTATTGTATGCTGAGCTGTTGTGTAGCTTCTTGCGCCGAGTAGCGTATAGCCTCGCATGTTTACCTTATGTAGATGACTAAAATGGATGAACTTGAGTGCTTATTGGAGGACATTTAGTGAACTGGCTGTCCGGCTTTGCACAAGTAAACACGCTGCAGGACTGCTTCTAGTAAAACTGATACTGGAAATTTTAGATATAATCAGATACTTGTTTTTTTTATGCTGATGTTGGACCGATATGTGATATCAACATCGGATCGGGGCACCCCTAATGAGTTCAAAAGGTCAGCATGGATATGTATTACATTTGGGAGCCACCCTTTGGCGGGACAAATCGAACGACTCAAATTTGGCCCCCAGGCCCCACTTTGGGCACCACTGGATGATAGATTCGTGTGTTATCTGCTTTCATTATTAAACAACTGAATGAACATCCTCCAAGTCTGCGGATTCCATCATTTTCTTTTGGTCAGAGGTTGTATATCCAATCTGCTTTTATAACTAGAAGACCACACAGACCGCCGCCAAGGCCAAACATTCCTGAACATATTCCAGCATTTATTTCCTATACAGCTTATCCTGTTCAGGGTCACAGAATCTTTCCCAGCTGACTCTGTAAGAGATCTTCCACTTGTACGATTCAATATCCATCAGCAAAAAGGGAACATGTGCACCTGCAAACAAGCAATTAGGGCGCCAAAAAACTAAAATCTTTGTTTTGCAACCCAATTTGGACCCAATTCCGTCGGGTGTGGATTCATATAAAATCAACCCGTAGCATATTTTGATAGCTTTGTTGCACGTGACATAACATTCGGTTGCAGACTTGACTCCGACTCAAACACTTGGCGGGGAAACAAGCACTGATAGCGGACCCAGCCGGACGGTCTCCAGGTCACAGCTCATTTTTTTATTGTCCCGCGTCACATTCTTGAAGGCAAAATAAACACATCTCAGATTAAAACGCGCACAAAAAAACTAAGAATAAATGCAACTGGGCCAAGTTTTAAGCATGTTGTTTTAACGTTATGTTTGAGTTGTCAAATGACAAAATGTTATTGTTTAAATCAACGTCACAACCTGACATTGATTAAACGTCGTCAAAAAGCATGTTGTTCTAACGTTGTATTTGTGTTGTAGAATATTGCTTGGGAAATGACCAAAATTCAATGGTCAAATCAACGTCACAACCTGACATTGAATAAATGTCGTCAAAAAGCATGTTGTTTCAACGTTGTATTTGTGTTGTTGAATATTGGTTGGGAAATGACCAAATTTTAAGGGTCAAATCAACGTCACAACCTGACATTGAATAAATGTTGTCAAAATCAATTCATATGAAAATCAACCCGTAGCATATTTTAATAGCTTTGTTGCACGTGACATAACATCCGGTTGCAGACTTGACTCCGACTCAAACACTTGGCGGGGAAACAAGCGCTCGAGCAGCACTCATCGCGGACCCAGCCGGACGGTCTCCAGGTCACAGCTTAGTTTTGTATTGTCCCGCGTCACATTCTTGAAGGCAAAATAAACACATCTCAGATTAAAACACACACAAAAAAACTAAGAATAAATGCAACTGGTCCAAGTTTTATTAAAAATGGTCAATAACCATTACTGAGTATGGTCTTAGATGATTTTTGTTCATCCGGTCATGATTAACATGTGTATTAATTTCTTGCAAGATATGTAAGTTTCAAGTGTTCTAAACCTTTCAAAAAGGTTTTTAAAAAGAATAGTGAAAATAATAATATATTAACATTCAATTTTCAAAGGGGTCCGATTAGATATTACTTAGCTTTAGCGAAGATGTGGATGTTTTGTTCAGATAGTTTAGCACAGCGATTCTGAAATTGTGGTACGGTACGCGGGCTCCATCTAGTGGTACGCCAAAGAATCACTCGCTTAAAGTACAGTGTTTTATTTTCCTACATTCAAACACAGTGTTACTGTTAATGAAATGACCAAATTTTAATGTTTAAATCAACGTCACAACCTGACATTGAATAAATGTTGTCAAAAAGCATGTTTCTACGTTGTATTTGTGTTGTTGAATATTGGTTGGGAAATGACCAAATTTTAAGGGTCAAATCAACGTCACAACCTGACATTGAATAAATGTCGTCAAAAAGCATGTTGTTTCAACGTTGTATTTGTGTTGTTGAATATTGGTTGGGAAATGACCAAATTTTAAGGGTCAAATCAACGTCACAACCTGACATTGAATAAATGTTGTCAAAATCAATTCATATAAAAATCAACCCGTAGCATATTTTAATAGCTTTGTTGCACGTGACATAACATCCGGTTGCAGACTTGACTCCGACTCAAACACTTGGTGGGGAAACAAGCGCTCGAGCAGCACTCATCGCGGACCCAGTCGGACGGTCTCCAGGTCACAGCTTATTTTTGTATTGTCCCGCGTCACATTCTTGAAGGCAAAATAAACGCATCTCAGATTAAAACACACACAAAAAAACTAAGAATAAATGCAACTGGTCCAAGTTTTATTAAAAATGGTCAATAACCATTACTGAGTATGGTCTTAGATGATTTTTGTTCATCCGGTCATGATTAACATGTGTATTAATTTCTTGCAAGATATGTAAGTTTCAAGTGTTCTAAACCTTTCAAAAAGGTTTTTAAAAAGAATACCGTATTTCCTTGAATAGCCGCAGGGGCGCTAATTAATTTAAAACCTCTTCTCACTCCTGCGGTTACCAAAACCATGCGGAATAAGCAAGCATGCTCTAATTATTTTAAAACCTCTTCTCACTCCGGCGCATACCTTATCATTAAAAACACATTTAACAAAAAAAACGTTATTATGATCTTACCTTTACTTGTAGATGGGTCCATGTGCAGCTGCTTCTGATCAAAGGCAGTCTTTCTCATCTTTCTTCAATTTTAAAAGTCTCTGGAGATATTCCTTTAATTATTACCTCCTGCTTCGATTGAAAGTCCAGTTTAGAAAACGGTTTTATTTTAGATATGTAATCCTCCATGTTAAAAGTGCAAGCAAACAATTGCTGCATGCTTGCTGCTTGTTGTCTTCTTCTGCAGTACCTGTCTCCTGCAGTACTGGTAGTCGCAAGAAGGATCACTAGCGCCCTCTACCACCTGGAGGCGGGAGTCATTTAATGACTCATATTTGACCCGGCGGAAGTGCCAAGCATGCGCTAATTATTTTGCGAAACGAGTTTGACCCGGCTGTAATTCTAGGCAGGCGAATACTATATTCCCGGCGCCAATTCAAGGAAATACGGTAGTGAAAATAATAATATATTAACATTCAATGTTCAAAGGGGTCCGATTAGATATTACTTAGCTTTAGCGAAGATGTGGATGTTTTGTTCAGATAGTTTAGCACAGCGATTCTGAAATTGTGGTACGGTATGCGGGCTCCATCTAGTGGTACGCCAAAGAATCACTCGCTTAAAGTACAGTGTTTTATTTTCCTACATTCAAACACAGTGTTACTGTTAATGAAATGACCACATTTTAATGTTTAAATCAACGTCACAACCTGACATTGAATAAATGTTGTCAAAAAGCATGTTTCAACGTTGTATTTGTGTTGTTGAATATTGGTTGGGAAATGACCAAATTTTAAGGGTCAAATCAACGTCACAACCTGACATTGAATAAATGTTGTCAAAATCAATTCATATAAAAATCAACCCGTAGCATATTTTAATAGCTTTGTTGCACGTGACATGACATCCGGTTGCAGACTTGACTCCGACTCAAACACTTGGCGGGGAAACAAGCGCTCGAGCAGCACTCACCGCGGACCCAGCCGGACGGTCTCCAGGTCACAGCTTATTTTTGTATTGTCCCGCGTCACATTCTTGAAGGCAAAATAAACACATCTCAGATTAAAACACACACAAAAAAACTAAGAATAAATGCAACTGGTCCAAGTTTTATTAAAAATGGTCAATAACCATTACTGAGTATGGTCTTAGATGATTTTTGTTCATCCGGTCATGATTAACATGTGTATTAATTTCTTGCAAGATATGTAAGTTTCAAGTGTTCTAAACCTTTCAAAAAGAATAGTCAAAATAATAATATATTAACATTCAATTTTCAAAGGGGTCCGATTAGATATTACTTAGCTTTAGCGAAGATGTGGATGTTTTGTTCAGATAGTTTAGCACAGCGATTCTGAAATTGTGGTACGGTACGCGGGCTCCATCTAGTGGTACGCCAAAGAATCACTCGCTTAAAGTACAGTGTTTTATTTTCCTACATTCAAACACAGTGTTACTGTTAATAAAATGACCAAATTTTAATGTTTAAATCAACGTCACAACCTGACATTGAATAAATGTTGTCAAAAAGCATGTTTCAACGTTGTATTTGTGTTGTAGAATACTGGTTGGAAAATGACCAAATTTTAATGTTTAAATCAACGTCACAACCTGACATTGAATAAATGTTGTCAAAAAGCATGTTTCAACGTTGTATTTGTGTTGTTGAATATTGGTTGGGAAATGACCAAATTTTAAGGGTCAAATCAACGTCACAACCTGACATTGAATAAATGTTGTCAAAATCAATTCATATAAAAATCAACCCGTAGCATATTTTAATAGCTTTGTTGCACGTGACATAACATCCGGTTGCAGACTTGACTCCGACTCAAACACTTGGCGGGGAAACAAGCGCTCGAGCAGCACTCATCGCGGACCCAGCCGGACGGTCTCCAGGTCACAGCTTATTTTTGTATTGTCCCGCGTCACATTCTTGAAGGCAAAATAAACACATCTCAGATTAAAACACACACAAAAAAACTAAGAATAAATGCAACTGGTCCAAGTTTTATTAAAAATGGTCAATAACCATTACTGAGTATGGTCTTAGATGATTTTTGTTCATCCGGTCATGATTAACATGTGTATTAATTTCTTGCAAGATATGTAAGTTTCAAGTGTTCTAAACCTTTCAAAAAGAATAGTCAAAATAATAATATATTAACATTCAATTTTCAAAGGGGTCCGATTAGATATTACTTAGCTTTAGCGAAGATGTGGATGTTTTGTTCAGATAGTTTAGCACAGCGATTCTGAAATTGTGGTACGGTACGCGGGCTCCATCTAGTGGTACGCCAAAGAATCACTCGCTTAAAGTACAGTGTTTTATTTTCCTACATTCAAACACAGTGTTACTGTTAATGAAATGACCAAATTTTAATGTTTAAATCAACGTCACAACCTGACATTGAATAAATGTTGTCAAAAAGCATGTTTCAACGTTGTATTTGTGTTGTAGAATACTGGTTGGAAAATGACCAAATTTTAACGTTTAAATCAACGTCACAACCTGACATTGAATAAACGTTGTCAAAAAGCTGGTTGGTTATGTTAGTGTTGTAGAATATTGGTTGGGAAATCACCAAAATTCAATGGTCAAATCAACGTCACAACCTGACATTGATTAAACGTTGTCAAAAAGCATGTTGTTCCAACGTCACGTTTGAGTTGCTCAGCGTCAGGACCTAATTCAACAAGTTCTCAACGTTGTTTTAATGTCTTGTGACTGCTTGGACAGCATTACCGAAAATTGGTACCATTGAGTACCAGGCATCATGAATTGGTACAAATGTGGAACAGTTCCTCACCACAACACACACAACGTGGCATTTATCAGGCTGAAGTTTACTGTTATGCAACTCCAACATTTCAACACTGACCCAAAAAGAGTGATGGCTTGGAACAAGAGGAGGAGGAGGAGGAGCGAGGGAAAGAAAACATCAATTAAAGAGAGTTAGCAAGGATTTGGACAGAAAGAGTGGATTTATGTGTCAGGCAGAGACACAACAACCAAATTATTCATTAATTAAATCGATGTTATGTTTGTGACACATCATACATAGCAACTGTGTTTGACTGGAGGTCTGCATGTAATGGCGGCTGTTGGCCAGTGGGTGGCAGTGTACCTCATAGGGGCCAAGTGGTACTTTTGGAACGCTTGCCGGGATTTCACTGGCTGAAAATGCTGCGAAAATAACTTTTTATGTCTGCGCGCGCCTGTCAGACGGTGTGTGAAACAGGAGAATGCGAGGGCTTTTAGCCCCTCGTAACAACAATAACGACTGAAGCTTGTCCTGTGACTGCGTGTCATCATGACATCATGGCAGTACATTTAGACAGCAGAGCTGCTGCTCTGGAATGTTCTCTCCGTGTATTTCATAACTTGAGTTCTCCCCAGTCAGAGATAGTTATGTTTTTGTTTTTTTTACTGCACTGTTAGCCCTCTGCTCTCTCCCTGCTAGTGATGTGCGATACCACTCATGTCTTTCTGATTCGATACAGAGTAATATTCAGGCTGGTATCGGCGATATTGATGCGATACCGATACCTTTTGTGTCTGTTATAATCTAGAACAAGGGTGACAAACCCACGGCCCGAGGGATGAGTTTGCTTAGTATAAAAAGTAACCTGAAATTTTTGAATGAAAGAAACTGCTGTTCTAAATGTGTCCACCAGATGTCGCAATAGCAATTCTTTGTATCTTTGTAGACGATGCTACATATGTACAAAATAAACCACATGATGTTAGTACAACAGGAAAATGATCAAACTACATAAATAACATACTGTAATTTGATTTTGATGTAATTTTTTTATCTTTATAAATTGCAAATTAACACCAATGAGTTGACTGATGAACATTATCACATAATTTATTCAGAAAATATAAATAACGACAAATAAAGAGACAATACTGTTAACCGCAACATGTAAGTGTAAAAAAATCCCAACAACATTCAAATTTGTACATTTTCAGAATGTGTTTGTTCTATTTTTAAACAAAGAAACCAATCTGAAGTTGTCTTTATTTTTAAGTTATCGTGTCGGGATTTTACCAGTCCGGCCCACTTGGGAGTAGATTTTTCTCCATGTGGCCCCCCCATCTAAAATGAGTTTGACACCCCTCATCTAGAATGGTGTGTGTGCAAAAAATAACATATCTATCTGGTAAAAAAAACAACAACAGTAAAAATATAAGAAAAAAAATCGCAATGTAATGAGGGAAAAGCTGAACATTTTAAACTAAGAATTAATAATGATGTACTTAGTCATCAATAACACAAAGTTTTGTCTTTAAATATATACTATAACTGTAGATAGCATTTTAAAAATAATAAAAATACAATAAAAATTAGAGCAAAACATTGGAATATAATAAGAAAAAGCTGAAAATGTTAAACTAATATTAATAATAATTTAATTAGTCACCAATAACACAAAGTGTTGTCTTTAAATACATATTAAATATGTTGATAGCATTAAAAAAGTATTTGTGTGTGTGTGTATATATATATACATATATATATATATAAATAAATGGCTGGTATCAGTAATACCGAGGCGATACCGATACCTTTTGTGTCTGCTATAATTTAGAATGATGTGTGCAATAATGATGTACTTAGTCATCAATAACACAAATTTGTGTTTTTAAATAGTATATTTGTTGATAAAAATAATAAAATATAAGAAAAAATTACAGCAACAATTCGGAATGTAATAAGAAAAAGCGGAATTTTTTAAAGTAAATAAATAATAATATATATAGTCACCATTAACACAAAGTTTTGTCTTTAAATATATAATATATCTTTTGATAGCATTTTAAAAATAATACAAATACAAGAAAAAGAATGTCATGAGAAAAATTTTTAAACTAATAATTAATAATAATTTACTTAGTCACCATCAATAACACAAAGTTTTGTCTTTAAATATATATTAAATACGTTGATAGCATAAAAAAGTGTATATATATATATATATATATATATATATATATATATATATATATATATATATATATATATATATATATATATATATATATATATATATATATATATATATATATATATGTATGTATATATATATATATATATATATATATATATATATATATATATATATATATATATATATATATATATATATATATATATATATATATATATATATATATATATATATATATATATATATATATATATATATATATATATATATATATATAAATGGCTGGTATCTGTGATACTAAGCCAATACCTTTTGTGTCTGTTATAAATTAAAATAGTGTGTGTGTGCAAACAATACAATTTCTAACTGGAAAAAACAACAACATCAGTAAAAAAAATATATATAAAAAATTTGAGCAAAAAAATCAGGAGTAATGACAAAAAGCTGATTTTAAAAAAAAGTCATTAACAATAATATACTTAGTCACCAATAACACAAAGTTTTGTCTTTAAATATATACTATGTCCTTTGATAATATTTAAAAAAATAAAAATATAAGGAAAAATGAGAACAAAAAATTTAAATGTATTTAGAAAAAGCTAAACATTTTAAAGTAATTAATAATAATATACTTAGTCACCAATAACACAAAGTTTTGTCTTTATATATATGTTGATAGCATTTAAAAAACAAAAATGAAAATAAGAAAACATTTGGAATGTAATGAGAAAAAGCTGAACATTTTAAACTAATCATTATTAATAATATGGTATACGTAGTCAGCAATAACACAAAGTTGTGTCTTTAAATATATGATATCTGTGTGATGCAGCTAATATTACATACAGATAATGTGTCATGAGACATGCAAGTGTCACGTGTGGGTTTACGCAGCTTACTGTGAGGTTTGTTCTCCCGGGATGCAAACAGACTGTTCCGGCAAAGCGTGCAGGAAAAAACATGATTTAATTCTCAAAACTCAAAAGGGTACAAAAAACAGAAAAAACAAGATGAAGGGAAGAAGTGCCGATCGCACTGGATGCTAGGGCTAACACTTAGACTAGAGACAAGGAATACTCAGAGAACTGTGGCATGAAACTAGCAACGTGACGAGAGCATGAAGCAAACAATGACGCCAGGCCGACTGACTGGCAAAGGCAACTTAAATAATGCCTCTGATTAGTGCTCGGGAAGCAGGTGAGCGGGCGAGCACTAATCAGAGACAGGTGAACACAATGAGTAACCATGGCAACCAAAACAAACTCACAGGTGCACAACCAAGAACTAAAGCAGTCTAAAACTAACAGAAAATAACTAAACAAACATGATCCGGACCACAGATGATGACAGCAAGTATAAATTAAATACACAGAGGACATAAATAAAATAAATTAAATGAGCTCAAATATACCTACAAACAAGGCATAATGGTGCAATATGTACGTACAGCTAGCCTAAATAGCATGTTAGCATGGGTTCGCTTTCAGTCATGCACTGATCAAATATGCCTGATTAGCACTCCACACAAGTCAATAACATCAACAAAGCACACCGTTGTGCATTCACGTACAGTATAAAACGTTTGGTGGACAAAATGAGACAAAGAAGGAGAGGCATAAAACATGTCTTTCTGTGGCAGCGTCGGAGAAAGTTCTACATTACCATGAATTGATTAACGTAGACCCCGACTTAAACAAGTTGAAAAACGTATTCGGGTGTTACCATTTGGTGGTCAATTGTAAGGAATATGTACTGTACTGTGCAATCTACTAATAAAAGTTTCAATCAATCAATCAAATCACATGTAAACAAACTACGTTGAGTTCAAGGACCGCCGAAATTAGTAGGACAAAACGGCACTCATCAGTGAAGCATGTTTAATATAAACAGTGGGATTTCTAACAATTAGGAAGGTTTGTGTCATGTTTGTCCTCAGAAACCATATTAAAACACATAATTGTTTTCGCCCTTATCTTTGTTCATTTTCATACAGTTTTGAAAAATCTCCAGGGAGCCATGAGGGCATGTGGCTCTACGCAGCAAGCACAAAACATTAAAACAACGTTGAAAACTTCTTGAATTAAGTCCTGACATTCAGCATCTCAAAAGTTTGGATAGATGGATATTTATTTTTAAATAAGAAAAAAAAAAGATAATACGGCCCCCGCATACTTTGTCTTTTTAGTATGCGGCCCATGGTGGAAAAAGTTTGGACACCCCTGAACTAAAGTATCAAAAGTATCGATAATTTGATTTGAGAATCGATATTAGAGCCTAACGATGTGGTATCGGCGATATCGATATTTCAGTAATGATCCCCACATCACTACTCTCTGGCTCGTTCGTCATTTTGGGTCGGAACACATGCGGAGGGATGAGACAGGGCGCCCTCCCTCAGGGAATCCATCAGCACGCACAGGCCCACTGATCACACTCTAGTAAATGTGGAATAAACCCAACGCCACAATGTGTCTGTGAAAAATGGATCCAGACTCGATGAGGACACGTGGCGTCTCCATCGTGTCTATTGAGCTCATAAAAATTCCATTAACTTTCGCCGGGCTTCTCTGGCGTCTCGCGTTCGCAGATTCCAATCTTTTAATGGGGATGGCGGCGAGGCCCGGTGTGTGCGCGTCGCTCATCTGCTGCGTGATGATGACATGTTGCGCCGCGTCTGCGCCCTATGGGAATTGTTGCACAGATGCATACCAGCCAAACGCGGCGTCAAAACTCACTCTGATGAGTCTTTGCCTCCTTTTGGCCTCTTGTGTTTGCTGCTTCAATTGTATGAACACTTACAGCGTTTACATACTGGAAAATCAACCCTGCAGGCACAAGACCATAAAACAACGTTGAGAACTTGTTGAATTAAGTCCTGACGTTGAGCAACTCAAACATAACGTTGAAACAACATGCTTTTTGACGACGTTTATTCAATGTCAGGTTGTGACGTTAATTTGACCATAGAAATTTGGTCATTTCCCAACCAATATTCTACGACGCAAATACAACGTTGAAACAAAATGCTTTTTGATGACGTTAAATCAATTATGGATTCTGAGGTTGATTTGACCATTGAAATTTGGTCATTTCCCGACCAAACTTCTACAACACAGATACAACGTTGAAACAACATGCTTTTTGACAACGTTTATTCAATGTCAGGTTGTGACGTTGATTTGACCATTGAAATTTGGTCATTTCCCAACCAATATTCTACAACGCAAATACAACGTTGAAACAAAATGCTTTTTGATGACGTTAAATCAATTATGGATTCTGAGGTTGATTTGACCATTGAAATTTGGTCATTTCCCGACCAAACTTCTACAACACAAATACAACGTTGAAACAACATGCTTTTTGACAACGTTTATTCAATGTCAGGTTGTGACGTTGATTTGACCATTGAAATGTGGTCATTTCCCAACCAATATTCTACAACGCAAATACAACGTTGAAACAAAATGCTTTTTGATGACGTTCAATCAATTATGGATTCTGAGGTTGATTTGACCATTGAAATTTGGTCATTTCCCGACCAAACTTCTACAACACAAATACAACGTTGAAACAACATGCTTTTTGACAACATTTATTCAATGTCAGGTTGTGACGTTGATTTGACCATTGAATTTTGGTCATTTCCCAACCAATATTTTACAACACAAATACAACATTGAAACAACATGCTTTTTGACAACGTTAAATCAATGTTGGGTTCTGAAATTGATTTAACCATTCAATTTTGGTCATTTCCCAACCAACAACGTGGATCCAACATTAAACATCAACGTTGTCTCAATTTACAAATCTTGTGCCAGCTGGGAAAGGATGCAGGGGACAGCTATGATCATTTTTGTATGTATTTTAAATTTGGCTAAAAATATTTGACATGCATGCAATAGTACCTCAATTTAGACACGGAGCTCTTAACTCAAATTACTTGTATCTCAAATCAACGTTGCACCCTGAAATGAATTGAAATCAATTTAATTGGTGCTTGGCTTTCACGAAATAGCTCAAATTTTAATATCAAAATGATTTTAAAAGGAAACCCAAACTTTTAGATACGACATATTGTACACACACAATAAAATAGAATGTAGTACAAATAATGACAGTAGTTTTATGAAGTAGTTTTGTTTGGCACTGACCAAATCCCGCCAGTCTGATTGAGCACCGATTCACGCAAAATCTAACGATGCCATGTTACGATACGTAAGTCACACGTATCGTCAGTCTTTGCACTTCGGCACTTGGCGATCACTCCAGCAGCACTGACAGCGCACTCAGCTAAACTACTTGGTCATGTTGTAATTTTCAATGCCAACGACACTGATTAAAAATCGCTCCAGCATTAGTTAAGTAAGGCTCTACTTTCCCAAAAATGCGCCAGCTTGAGGCGAACATACATCGGCTTTGCTATTGACATGCTGCTGATTAGCATTAGCGATTTTACATGGCATTTAAGCTGGTGCGTAATGAGTTAAATACTTACAGCATTAACATTTTTTACGGAGCAACAAAAACAAAAAAGAACACCGCTGTGGCCCGTAATGCACTTTTCCACCACTTGTGGCAGTAACGACAATATCAA
This sequence comes from Entelurus aequoreus, assembly GCF_033978785.1. Lineage (NCBI taxonomy): Eukaryota > Metazoa > Chordata > Actinopteri > Syngnathiformes > Syngnathidae > Entelurus > Entelurus aequoreus. The sequence goes on along the minus strand of NC_084731.1, from coordinate 76,858,452 downwards.
ACAAACAGAAGAGGCCTCGAACTAAGGTCATGGATAGGGATGATGTTCGAAACCGGTTCTCCCGGTTGTTCGATAAGAAAAGAACCGATTCCATGGACTCGAATCCCTTTTTGAGAACCGGTTCCCGTTATCGAGGCCACAATAGTAAAAAAAAGAGTTGGTTCTTTATTCGAATCCCTGGGAACGAATCCCGTCCCACAGGAAATTCCCTGTGGAACATCACAGGAAATGACGTAGCTCAGTCTAATGACTGAGCTATGTCATTTCCTGTGATGTCACACAAGCAGCAAAAATAATGGACCGGAAAAAACGCCTGAAGGCATGGCTTCATTTTACAAAAAAATACGACAAGGAAACGACAATATGCAATTATTGCCAGGCTTCGCTCTCATGTAAGGGGGAAGTACAACAAGCATGTTGAAACATTTTCAGGCTGCACATAACCTGAACGTTCGAGAACCATGTCGTGTCTTCGACACGTGGAGAAGCAGCGACAGATGAAGCACACCCCTTTTCCTCTGCTTCAACCTGCAGCCCCAGTTCTAGTGATAGTGGTGGTGAGTAACTAACGTTAACTGTTGCCGGTTAATTTCCATATTTGCTCACTTGTATCCTTTAGGCTAAAATAAGGTTACCTCTTATGTCAACCAGGACTGCAGTAATGTCAGCAAGACTAACGTTACCGAAGCATAGTCAGTGGCTAACGGTAACGTTAACGTTAGCCTTTTTGTATGTGTCTGATAACGTTAACGGTATCTTGTAGCCTACACCACTCCAGAGTTTGCAGGTCTGTCTAATAAACTAGTGCTGTCTTTCTTTCTTTAGTTTATTTTGTGCATGAACACACTTACAGCATAACACATCACAGTTTCATATCATTTCACTTTACATCATGTACGAAAAGGAGTAGGAAGAAGTAAAGCTTATTTAATCCTAGCCCTTTCCCACTTCAGAGCGTTTACAAATATATAGAACCATTTACTGACCTTTTTATAATAAAATAACATCTGTGAATTAGTATATACAACAGTTTTGTAATATGTAATTAATTAATTCAGTCATTATTAATATACTGAGATGAAGAATATCTTATTTTCAATAAGGTTTAAAGTATTTTTCATAATTCTTCTTTGTACTTTGTAAGCACTATTAATTTGAACAACCTCTTAAAGTGGATCATATCAGTACAATGTTTAACTTCATTACTTAATCCATTCCATCATTTAATTCCACATACTAATGCTAAAGACGTAATAACAGACACCCTAGTCGTCACATTCAGCTAATTTCCCCCCTAATTCTATGCTGTGTCCGTCCCTCATTTTCCCTCCAGGACAAGGACGTGCAGTCATTCCTGGAGGAGGCCACACTGATGGACCCCAGAAGGTTTAGATACAGACTGGAGGAGGGTGTCGTCAAACCTATCTGTGTGTCCAAGCTAGTTCCACGTCAAGTAAACATGTTTTTCCCACCGTTGGCGACATGATTAGCGAAGAGCGGGTCAGACTTGATCCTGAAAAATCAGACATGCTAATTTTTTGGAAGAAGAATTGTTGATTGATGACTGTGGTGTTCTTAGTGTCATAGTGTGTGTAGTTAGTATGTTCCAATAGCAGCAGAAGTGCACTTTTTGGAGAGCTGTATTATTTTCAGTTTTGTGCCCAAGGGACTGATTTTATTCAACACTATATTATTATTTATACACCTATAGTGATTACAGAGACAGGTTGTTTTTGTGTTACTGTATATAGTTGTTTTTCTGAAAAATCCCACTTAATATACTTTGGGTAACAACAAAAGTTTATTTTTTTTATTTTATTTTTTTAGGGGGGTAACAACAGTCATTATTAATTTATGTATTTTATTTTATTCTTATAAAATAAAAGTGAGCTTTTATTAAACCAAATATTGTGTGTTTTTTTCCATATAGAACAACCTATCTGGATTCGATAAGAGAATCGATAAGGAATCGGTTCGATAAGAGGATTCGATAATGGGCTCGAACTCGATAATTTCTTATCAAACATCATCCCTAGTCATGGAAAATGTTCTTAAGTGCAAAAAATATGACCAAAGTAGTGAAGCTGTATTTTCATTTGCACTTTAATTGTATTGTTATTTAATTAGAATTCATTTTAGCACTGCGTAATTGCATGCTAATTTATTTTCATTGTTTTTACGAGTCCCTTCTTTTGCAGTATATATGATTAGCATTTATTAACAAATGGTTTTATATCATTTGACAAAGTTATTTTATTTTGTTGTTGTGGTGGCATCATACCATTTCCATGATCACTAGTGGTAATGATGTGGCTATGTATGTGTGTAGTGTGCATATGTATGTATATATCTATGATGTATGTACAGTATATATATGTTCTTTGAGTTTGTACATTGAGTGAACAGGTAGTTCTAGCTCAGAGTAATTTATGATTTAAAGAAAAGGGGTGGGATTAAATAAGTGTAAACTTCTTCTCACTCCTTTTCAAATATGTAAAAAAAAAAAGAAGGAAAAAAAAAAGAAAAGAAAAAGAAAGTCCAATGCTCATTTGTTTTTGTTTTTTATTCTTCATTGTTTTTCATTTTGTTATAATGGCTGTTAAGGCTATAGCACTGTATTGGATCAGGCTTGCTCTTGTTTTTATGCATATTTGAAATAAAAATATATCAATCAATCAATCAATCAATCAATCAATCAATCAATCAATCAATCAATCAATCAATCAATCAATCAATCAATAAATCAATTTTCTGTTTCAACATGTTCTATCTACACTTCTGTTCAAATGTAATAATCACTTATTCTTCTGTTGTTTGATACTTTACATTAGTTTTGTTTGATACCACAAATTTAGGTATCAATCCGATACCAAGTAGTTACAGGATCATACATTGGTCATATTCAAAGTCCTCATGTGTCCAGGGACAGAATTTCCCGATTTAATAAACATAATATAATTTTAAAAATAAAAGGAAAAAATATTTTGTGACGATAAAAAAATATCAATGTAGATTCCTCGTCCTGCAGAGATGATACTTGTAAGAAACTTACTTTATTTGTCGCCATGGAAACCAGGATTAGTGATATAGAAGTAGCTAAAACACTGCCGACTGCGGATGGACGTTAACCGCTAGCTAGCTAGCCATGTTTTTAAGCACCTCTTGCAGAGTGGCGCTTTACCTTTAGCTTTAGTTTTCAAGCCAAAAACGCGTCCGTTCTCTGTTTTCTGTCGACACACCGTGTCTGTTTGTAAGTACTTTGTGCGTGTGCGTTGCCGAATGTGCTGTTCGTCTGCTCGTTAATTCAGCAATGTCACGACATGACCACAACGCACCGTCACGCTGTAAAAAAAATAAAAAAATAAAATAAAATAAAATAAAATTTTAGAGATAGTATAGTATCGTTTATGATTAATTAATACAGCGGTACTTAATTAGTACCGGGTACAGTATTGGTTCAAACCGTGAACTGATTAATTGTGATCCCAAACATGTATTTAGCTTCCCACTGTATTGGGCTTCTAGGTAGTGTTTCCAATTTCAAAAAACTTGCAGGCAACTCACAACAGAGTACTTTTTGTGATACCAAAGTCCAAAACATATTCTAGGGTTGTGATTATGTTATTTACATGATATACAGTCGTGGTCAAAAGTTTACATACACTTGTAAAGAACATAATGTCATGGCTGTCTTGAGTTTCCAATCATTTCTACAACTCTTACTTTTTTGTGATAGAGTGATTGGAGCACATACTTGTTGGTCACAAAAATATTTCATGAAGTTTGGTTCTTTTATGAATTTATTATGGGTCTACTGAAAATGTGACCAAATCTGCTGGGTCAAAAGTATACATTCAGCAATGTTAATATTTGGTTACATGTCCCTTGGCAAGTTTCACTGCAATAAGGCGCTTTTGGTAAACATCCTCAAGCTTCTGATTGAATTTTTGACCACTCCTCTTGACAAAATTGGTGCAGTTCAGCTAAATGTTTTGGTTTTCTGACATGGACTTGTTTCTTCAGCATTGTCCACACGTTTAAGTCAGGACTTTGGGAAGGCCATTTTTAAACCTTAATTGTAGCCTGATTTAGCCTTTCCTTTACCACTTTTGACGTGTGTTTGGGGTCATTGTCCTGTTGGAACACCCAACTGTGCCCAAGGTTGTCCGGAAGAATTTGGATGTAATCCTCCTTTTTCATTGTCCCATTTACTCTCTGTAAAGCACCAGTTCCATTGGCAGCAAAACAGGCCCAGAGCATAATACTACCACCACCATGCTTGACGGTAGGTATGGTGTTCCTTGGATTAAGGGCCTCACCTTTTCTCCTCCAAACATATTGCTGGGTATTGTGGCCAAACAGCTCAATTTTTGTTTCATCTGACATCACATGGACAAAGATAAGACCTTCTGGAGGAAAGTTCTGTCCTGTTGCCTACAAATTTAGCTGAACTGGAGTGGTCAAAAATTCAACCAGAAGCTTGCCAGAAGCTTGTGGATGGCTACCAAAAGTGCCTTATTGCAGTGAAACTTGCCAAAGATTGATTGATTGATTGAAACTTTTATTAGTAGATTGCACAGTACAGTACATATTCCGTACAATTGACCACTAAATGGTAACACCCGAATACGTTTTTAAACTTGTTTAAGTCGGGGTCCACGTAAGGGACAGGTAACCAAATATTAACATTGCTGTATGTATACTTTTAACCCAGCAGATTTGGTCACATTTTCAGTAGACCCATAATAAAAGATTCATAAAAGAACCAAACTTCATGAATGTTTTTTGTGACCAACAAGTATGTGCTCCATTCACTCTATCACAAAAAAATAAGAGTTGTAGAAATTATTGGAAACTCAAGACAGCCATGATATTATGTTCTTTACAAGTGTATGTAAACTTTTGACCACGACTGTATATAATATGTTGATCCATTGCTGAAGCTACACATACAGTGCGTGTTGTCTTCTTGCCATCAGCTGGCGTTATCAGTTAGCTTAAGACCAATAAGGGCTTATCGTCCATTGTCAACATGTGTCTTTGTCACCGCGCAGGCTCTGTGCCATGCCTCATCTCCTCCTGGCATGGCAGAAAAATGGAGGCCGTCTCCAAGTCGGGCTTGCCAATGAAAAGCGTTTGGCTGCTTGTCAATTTCAGGCACACGATGGGAAGATCTGGGAGGAAGCTGAGCTCAGATGCACAAAGAGGTTTGACGACCCTGCGGCGCCACAACCGTGCCAAGACCGCGCCTGCCACCCGCTTTGCTCTTCCTGCCGCTGGGACTAGACAGAGACGTGTCATCTCTCCAGTCCGATTCTAAACCGGGTTTGGTTTCGCACGGATCAATCCCTGCAGGGACGTGCGATGCCAACCACTTTTATTTCATTTTCAGTTGAAATCCTGTGATTTTTGAGGTACCACTGATAGTCACACACACACTTGGTGTGGTGAAATTACCTTCTGCATTTGACCCATCACCCTTGATCACCCCCTGGGAGGTGAGGGGAGCAGTGAGCAGCAGTGGTGGCCGCGCCCAGGAATCATTTTTGGTGATTTAACCCCCAATTCCAAGCCTTGATGCTGAGTGCCAAGCAGGGAGGTAATGGGCCCCATTTTTATAGTCTTTGGTATGACTCGGCCGGGGTTTGAACTCACAACCTACCGATCTCAGAGCGGACACTCTCACCACAAGGTAACAACGAATACATAAAACTAGGAGTGTCTTGATATTGGTATCGGTCTAATATCAGCAATTGGAATCGGCTTGCTTCGACAATCTCCGATATAAGCGCTACGAAACGCTACGTTTACTTGTGCACAGCCTGCTAACATCTAAATGTCCTCCAATCAACACAAAATTCCTTCTATTTCAGTCAAGTCTTTTGCAAAAGGTAAACACGCTAGGCTGTAGGCTACTGGGAGCAAGCAGCTACACAACAGCTTGGCACACAATAGCCTACAAGCTAGTATCTTTGGGCATCTCACGTTTCCGATTCTATTCGGTTCTTGGGGGTAGTGATTAGATTCAAAACGATTCTCGATTGTAAATCAATACTATTTGTAAGAAACATTGGCTGCCAGTTCTATGATTAACTCCATAAAATAAAGAAACATATGTGATACATTTCTATATTACTTAGAAGAAAATGGTTTTGTTTAAGGAAATTCTACCCAAACTTTTAATAAAGTCAAATACAAATAAGACAACAAGAGAAGTATCCCACACTTCTCTTTTCTAAAGTAAATCTGTACAGCAGATATAGATCATCTACATCAACAATATGATGATTTGTCTGAGTGGCTGGACAGGACAGATTTAAAGAAAAAAAAAATTTTTTTTATTTTTTATTTTTATCGATGAACAATGGTGACAAATAAGAATTGCGAATAAATCTAAAATGTTTTAGTTTATTTTTAACACCCCTGCAAGCTAGACATACGTAATGAGTGTCGTAATCACTCTCTGTCGCGACTATAAATAGAATCATTTGCTTATAAAATTGTTGTAAGTACATCTCTGCATAATAATGTATACATATTAACATTAAAAAACAAGAAAATTAAAAATATCTAACTTTGAACAAAAAATAACTTTATAAATATTGCTGTTTAGTCTGTAACAGAAAAGATTTCAAGTGCATCAATTTGAACAAAATAAATCCTTATTTACACTATAAACATTTTTTGACCGACTTGAACCAATTGATCCTGAAAAATATATTTATATAAACTCAATAAATAATAATACATTAAAATTCAATAGCAACATTACCTCAAGCACATAAATAATTGCGGTATTTATTTTCTTTCATCAAAATGAGAAAGTCAGGATTAATGGCTACCATGAGCACGTTTTGTAGTGCACACCTTGAAGCATGATACTGATAAAGCATGTTCCCACTATTTAAGAAGAAACTGCCCTAATTGAACAATATCGCAGTGTAAAACAGCACACTTGTCAATATAAACAAGTATCAAATAGTTATAGTTACGTATTACTTACACATACAAAGTCTTCAAGGCAGAAGCGTATTCGAAAGTAACCAGTAACAAATGTGTCAGCATCATTATCGCAACATACGTAAAGCATTTTTGTGAAAAAAGCAAAACAAAACAAAAATTAACACTCGATTTCAAAACCATAAATCTGCAGTAAAGTTAGTGTTTTTTTTTATAACTACCATTATTCTCTTGGACTCATTTCACTTAATCAAACTATTTCTGAAATTCCACATGACTAAATAATACGAGTATGTACTTTGATTCCTGCTTATATCGTATTGAATTAAGCAATATCGGCCAATACTCAAAGCACCAATATCGGTATCACATCGGAAGTGAAAAAAGTTGTATCGAGACGCAGGATCAGAAAAAATTAAAAAATTAAAATAATGACCGTACAAAAAATACATTAAAAAATAAAAGAAACATTTTTTTTTTAAATGTCTTTTTAATATATGACAGTCACTGTAATTATTGTTTAAATCTTCAAAAAACTGCAATGTTAAAAAATAAGATAGTGTATAATTTTGTAAAACATTTGCAATAAAGTAGTAAAAAAAATACAATTTGACTTGGAAAAAAGCCTCAAAACATTGCAACTTTTGCTGAAACTTTCCGAAAAAGCTGCCGTGAATTTAGGCATGTTAGCCTCCAATGACCACAAAATCCTGGAGGGACTTAGCCTGGCTTCCAAAGTAAAATGATTTGAAACCAATTCCAACTAGAATTTGCAATTCAGGTATGAATTGCGTGTGAATGCCCTATGTGCACGAGCCGCCGATACTCGAGAGTGGAACTGAAATGCTTGAATGTCCAGCCTGAGTGGAGTGTGTGGATGTTGTAACGGTTCGAATCGGTTGAGAAATGTGGGATATGGAGAGGTTTATATATTGCCTATTCATTTTCAATGGGGAACAATTCCTGGTAATCCCGGGTAATCAGGGAATTTTCAGAACCGGGAAACATGCTGGTTTGAATGTCCAGGGTGAGTGGAGTATGTGGATGTTAAGTCTTGAAATTGGATGAGAAATGTGGGATATGCAGTAGATTGTAAATTTACCATTCATTGCCAAGAGGGAGAAAATTCCAGGAATTTTCGGGGAAACCAAGATTTTTGGATAATGAAAAACATGTTTTGCGTTTGATATATTGAAAGAGTAGTGTGGGTGGTTAAAAAGTTGGAATCGGGTTTAAAAATGGCGCAGAATTTTGAGAATTTGGGGAATTTTAGAACTATGAATACGTCTATTCATTTGAATTGGAATTTCCTGAAAATTTGGAAAATTTGGGGAAAACAGTGAATATTTGAAAATTTTGATAACAGTTGTCCTAGAAGATATGACTAAGTTGGTGTTAGAATTTTTCGAAACGGTTGACAAATGTTGAAGTAGTAACAGTTTGAATTTTAAATGGTATTTTCGGAATTCCTAAAATTTTGGGATTCCAGAATTTGTATGGAAACAAAAATAGGAACATATGTTGTCCCAACTAAGAGGAATGCTTTGAAGGTGGAATGGTCAAAAATGTGGACAGTGAAAACTTTCCAGGAAGAGGTGAAAATAGGGCTTTGGAAAACCGGGAATTTGGGAATTCCTGGAATTGTTTTGAACTTGGAAAATGGTAGTTTGGTTATCCATGGTGAGTGGAGTGTGTGGATGGAGGAATGGTTTGAATGGGTTGAGAAATGTTCGAAAAATGGCCCAAACATTTTCAACGGGCAAAATGTCCCGGAAAACCGGGTATTCTGGGTAACAATTCTCGGTCAAGTCGAATGTTTTGATACTGTGGGCTGTGGCCTCCGGTGGAATAATAAAAATAAATATATGATTTTTGAAGAAGAATTGTATATGTGTGAATTCATTCACACAATTATTGGTTAAAGGAATATAAATTAAATTAGAAAATTCCCACGGAAAGTTTGATGGGCCTGCTATCTGTGCCCTGGACTTCTGGCTGGGGGTCGCCGGAAGCCGCCGTGCTTTTAGGCTGGTGCCGAGTGTCTGATTCCGTGAGTTTTAGGTGTAACTGTACAAAAAGAGCCACAGAGCTAGCCTAAAACATTAGCATGTGCACATTAAAATGCTAACACTTAGCATGTGTGCCAATGATGGCATGTCAACAGTTAGCATGTCTCACATATCAAGTAATATGGCTGTAAGGTGTATGGCTGTGGAAATAGAAAAACAAGTAAAAAATTAAATGAAAAAGTTAGCATGCTTAAGTTAGCTTGCTAACATGATATCGTTTTCATGCTAACAGTTAACAAGTGTCACATACCAAGTTATATGACTCTGGGGTAAACGGTAGCAAAATTAGCTCAAAAAGTTAGCATGCTAATGTTAGCATGCTAACAGTTAGCTTGTGTCACATAGCAAGTTATATGACTCTAAGGTGTGTCGCTGGTGAATTACAGAAAAAAGTGTAAAATTAGCTCAAAAAGTTAGCACTTTAATGCTCTAAGATAGTGGTCCCCAACCCGGTACCGGTCCGTGGAACGATTGGCACCCGGCCACACAAGAAAAAATGAATAAAATAAAATAATATATATATATATATATATATATATATATATATATATATATATATATATATATATATATATATATATATATATATATATATTTTTTTTTAATTTTGTATTAAATCAACATAAAAAACACAAGATACACTTACAATTAGTGCACCAACCCCCCAAAAAACCCTCCCCTATTTACGCTCATTCGCACAAAAGGGTTGTTTCTTTCTGTTATTAATATTTCTGGTTCCTACATTATATATCAATATAGATCAATACAGTCTGCAGGGATACAGTCCGTAAGCACACATGATTGTATTTTTTTATGACAAAAAACAAAACAAAAACAACAACAACAAAAAACCATTCCCAACCCCCCTCCCCCCCCGGTCCGTGGGATCAATTTTGGTTGGGAACCACTGCTCTAGGACAGTGGTCCCCAACCGGTACCGGTCCGTGGATCGATTGGTACCGGGCCGCACAAGAATTAAAAAAAATAAAATACAAAAATTAAAAAAAATTATTAAATCAACATAAAAAACACAAGATACACTTACAATTAGTGCACCAACCCAAAAAACCTCCCTCCCCCATTTACACTCATTCACACTCATTCGCACAAAAGGGTTGTTTCTTTCTGTTATTAATATTTCTGGTTCCTACATTACATATCAATATAGATCAATACAGTCTGCAGGGATACAGTCCGTAAGCACACATGATTGTATTTTTTTATGACCAAAAAAACCCCCCCCAAAAAAACGGTTGCGTTGACCGGTCCGCAGCTACAAAAAGGTTGGGGACCACTGCTCTAAGAGACATTATTTTCTGTGCACCTTCCCTTTATTTCCAAAAGTCCTTCAAAAATGAGTAATGTGGTTCACCAGGCCAGTAGGTGAGTCCAAGTCCATTGACCCCCCCGCACAAAAGTTGATGTGAGAAGAAGAGAACATCAAGTACGCGTGCGGCGTGTCCGCCCAGTCGGTTCCTCTGCGGCCGCGAGACCGCCACATATTAATAGCAGCGCTCGCTCGTGGACACCCGCGTTCGCCGAGCATCAAGATAGCAGCACGCATGATGAAAGAGAGAGAAATATGATTTATATTCTGCAGGCGGCGAGCCAAAGCCTTTTGCAAGCACCGGGCTCCTGGGGCAGATGGGAGGGGCAGGGAAAGGCTGTGAGAGATTTAGATAAAGTTAAAAAAATAACACCGATACGGCGGAGAGGAACGCCCTGGGAGAGAATCAAAATAAGCACATTTTTGAGAAACACACAGATCCTTTCCCAGGTTGTCTGACGAGGAAATGAAGCATTTAAGTGCAGGGGCGGTTGAACAAAAGTGTAAAATAAGTCATGAGGAGTCACAGGCGACTGTTCTGTGGCGTTTTTTTTTTAAATTAAAATACACCATTTACCAAAAGTATTTGGCCACCCATCCAAATGATCAGAATCAGGTTTCCTAATCGCTAATCACAGGTGTATAAAATCAAGCACTTAGGCATGGAGACTGTTTCTACAAACATTTGTGAAAGAATGGGCCGCTTTCAGTGATTTCCAGCGTGGAACTGTCACAGGATGCCACCTGTGCAACAAATCCAGTCGTGAAATTTCCTCGCTCCTAAATATTCCAAAGTCAACTTTATTATAAGAAAATGGAAGAATTTGGGAACAACAGCAACTCAGCCACCAAGTGGTAGGCCACGTAAACTGACAAAGAGGGTTCAGCAGATGCTGAAGCGCATAGTGCAAAGACTTTATGCACTGTCAGTTGCTACAGAGCTCCAAACTTCATGTGACCTTCCAATTAGCCCACGTACAGTACGCAGAGAGCTTCATGGAATGGGTTTCCATGGCCGAGCAGCTGTATCTAAGCCATACATCACCAAGTCCAATGCAAAGCGTCGGATGCAGTGGTGCAAAGCACGTTGCCACTGGAGTGATGAATCACGCTTTTCCATCTGGCAATCTGATGGACCAGTCTGGGTTTGGAGGTTGCCAGGAGAACGGTGCATTTCGGACTGCATGGTGCCGAGTGTGAAATTTGGTGGAGGAGGAATTATGGTGTGGGGTTGTTTTTCAGGAGTTGGGCTTGGCCCCTTAGTTCCAGCGAAAGGAACTTTGAATGCTCCAGGATACCAAAACATTTTGGACAATTCCATGCTCCCAACCTTGTGGGAACAGTTTGGAGCGGGCCCCTTCTTCTTCCAACATGACTGTGCACCAGTGCACAAAGCAAGGTCCATAAAGACATGGATGACAGAGTCTGGTGTGGATGAACTTGACTGGCCTGCACAGAGTCCTGACCTGAACCCGATAGAACACCTTTGGGATGAATTAGAACGGAGACTGAGAGCCAGGCCTTCTCGACCAACGTCAGTGTGTGACCTCACCAATGCGCTTTTGGAAGAATGGTCGAAAATTCCTATAAACACACTCCACAACCTTGTGGACAGCCTTCCCAGAAGAGTTGAAGCTGTAACAGCTGTAAAAGGTGGACCGACATCATATTGAACCCCATGGGTTAGGAATACGATGGCACTTCAAGTTCATATGTGAGTCAAGGCAGGTGGCCAAATACTTTTGGCAATATAGTGTATATTTTCAAACGTGCAGGAGACATCTACCACTTTTTATGGGCATTTTATAAGCAGCCGTGCAGTGCATCTACATTGAAAACACTTTTATTTTTTAACCGCTAAAGGTGTGTTATTGGTCAGAGGATGCACATTACTGCGCTCAAGACGCAAACATTGCTTTCATTTATGTAACTGTTATATTTTTATATTATATATTGTATGTGAAAAAAACAGACGTCATTAAAAAAATACTAAAGAACACCAAAACGCATCAATTGAATTTGTTTTATTAAGCCCTTCGAGTCCTCTAACAGCTATAAAATTATAGAACGATGTTGCTGAATGGACGATATGTCTAACATTTTCCGTTTTAGACCGTACAAAATGTTGAAGCACACACGTATGATGGAAAATTCTCGTTCTTTTGTGCAGCCGTGTGGGGCACAGTTACTAAATAAAGCACAAAATAGTGCTCGTAAAAAAAAGGTGATGAGTGTTGATGAATCACATTGCGGGTGCCAAATAATTATACTCGCATTTTCTCCTCCTAGTATTGTGGCCGTTTTGATGATCAAGATATATTTTGCCTATTAATGTAGAGAGAGACACAAAACGGATTGCACGCCTTATTCTGCTCACTTAGCAGACGCAAACCACTTTACACATGTTTACTAGATCAGCTTTGCGTGTGCTATCAAGTTTACACAGGTTTTAGTACACGCACACCCTGAGTAAATCAGGCCCAAAGTGCTTTACAGACTTAAAAAACAATACCCTGATGACCTCTACATACAACACACACAAACACAAACACACAAGCACAAAATAAAGCATGGCTGAGTACAGAAGGGCTAGGTGAAGAAACACTATCACAGGAGCCATCTGCACCAGGATATCATCAGACCACAACCACCAGGACGCTGGCACAAAGTGCCCCCAGAGCCATGGTTGAGAACCTTTGATGCTGATTGATCTGAGGAGCGCTGGAAAGTAAAAATAATAAAACATTTAAAATAATGACAACCATGAGTAAGAATAACAGATAAAATACAAGTAAAACATATTATGAAGATACATATAGAGAGAGTAAATATATAACAAATAAATAGAATGACCATATTTTCCACTGAATTTTAGAAGAAAAAATATTTTTTCATATATTAGTCGCACGAGACTATAAGCCGCAGATATATTCGTTGTGAAATGAGTTATTTACGTACAAAGATTTTGTAAATGTTGATTTACATACCTTAATTGTTTGCAACAAGGCAGTAAAACGTCTGATCAAACAAAACAGAAGTCATTGTCATGGACCCACAAGCTACGGAAACCACCTCTCCATCAGCTAAACAGACTCAATAACTCCACGGTGACATTTTGGTTGATTTACTGAGAAATTTATGAAACTAAAACAATACAAAAAGAATGCTATTGTAAGTTAATAACACTAACACCGACACTTTCAGCACATTAGCTAATGGTAACGACGCTAGCGTCATTACATTACAAATATGCATGAAAACACTCCTACAGACATCACACATGGGACGGTTTAGTAAGTATGAATAGTTTTAATTATATTGTAAATCTTACAAACTTTGCTTGGAGTGATGAATGAAGACTCCATACAAAGGAGAAATGGCTAGAAGACTGAACGGTACTCTGGTTGAAAAAGCTAGTACAAAATATGGCGCTATAGCTTAAAAATGAAACTCACGCTCAGTATTTTAATTTTTTTGTATAATAGAAAAAAACAAATCATCCGCTCCGTCTTTTAAGCCGCAGGGTGCAAAGCGTAGGAAAAAAGTAGCGGTTTATAGTCCGGTATTTACGGTAAATAAAATGTAGCATAACTCATAAGATAAAAAGTTAGGTATGAATGACGTCAATAAGATGATTGAATATTCGGTAGATTATAAGAGTCTCAATACTTTTGTATGCAGAATTTTCAAAAGAAATAGCATTAGGCAGAAAGCACTGGAGTGTAAATAGGACACTGGGGATTTGGGGATGACAGGACACAGCCACAAATGCCGCTGAGGGGAAGAGTAATTTACTTTCCAATTCCCCCGAAAAATGAACATTTGATGCGAGGAGTAAATGAAGTACACCAGCATGTGCGTATTGTTCATGCAGAAGGTTACGGAATGCCAACCCGCCATCTGTTGCAGCAGATACCTCCGTTTGCTTGTGTGCCGAAACGTGAATCACGCATCCCAGTTGGCTCTCCTTGTGCAAGCTTTGGCTTTCCACGCCACATGTGCTGCTCCATCCTTCTTCTCTGCCTTTTGCAGCCCTCACGTTTGTTCGCCTCCGTTGTCTCTGTGGTTTTCATTCCATCGCTTGCTCTTCACTTTGTCTCCTCTGCGAGGTGTGCTGGCCCAGAAGTGTTTTGGACATTTTTTTGTGTGGGAATGTCTCCTGTGTGTCCATTATGTGGACGGGAGGTGCAGATTTGTCACGCGGAAGGAAAATGAAACTGTTTTCATACTCGTAGCAAAAAAAGGAGACAACCCGTAGTGAGAAAAAAGCAGCTGCCGTAGTGACGGGGAGAAGGGTTGCATAAAAGCCGGGATGACTTTCAGATGGAGAATTCTCACAGTTGCATAATAACAACAGAAGACATGTTGCAGAGAGCACGAGTGACGAGCTTTTGAAATGAATGATGCAGAAATTTTACGGACTGTAGAGCGCACCGGTATATAAGCCGCAACCACTATATTCCAGAAGTAAATGTTTTATTCCGTATATTAGTTGTGAAATTAGTTATTTACACTGAAATATTCTGTAAATGTTAACTTACATACCTTAATTGTTTCCAACACGGCAGTAAAACGGCTGATCAAACAAAACAGAAGTCATCGTCATGGACCCACTAGCTATGGAAACCACCTCTCCAATCAGCTAAACAGACTCAATAACTCCACGGTGACGTTTTGGTGAATTTACTGAGAAATCTATGCAACTAAAACAATACAAAAATAATGCTATTGTAAGGTATTAATACTAACACCGACAGTTGTAAATATATATATATATATATATATATATATATATATATATATATATATATATATATATATATATATATATATATATATATATATATATATATATATATATATATATACAGTTTAATAAGTATGAATAGTTTTAGTTATATTGTCAAACTTGCAAACTTTGCTTGGAGTGATGAATGAAGACTCTATACGAGTAGAAATGCTACGGAGGGCGTCTGTAACATGGCAGTAAAACGACAGCCCAAACAAAACAAAAGTCATCACTAGCTGCAGATGCTAGCTCTCCAATCAGCTAAACAGACTCAATAACTCCACAGTGACGTTTTGGTGAATTTACTGAGAAATTTATGCAACTAAAACAATACAAAAATAATGCTATTGTAAGGTATTAATACTAACACCGACAGTTGTAAACCTTTTAGCACATTAAAGCTAAAGTTGAAGTGAAAGTTAAAGTCCCAACGATTGTCACACGCACACTGGGTGTGGTGAAATGTGTCCTCTGCATTCGACCCATCCCCATGTTCACCCCCTGGGAGGTGAGGGGAGCAGTGAGCAGCAGCGTGCGCCGCGCTCGGGAATCATTTGGTGATTTATTAGCTTATGCTAATGACGCAAACGTCATTACATTACAAATATGCATGAAAACACTCCTACAGACATCGCACATGGATCGGTTTAGTAAGTATGAATAGTTTTAGTTATATTGTAAAACTTGCAAACTTTGCTTGGAGTGATGAATGAAGACTCCATTTGAGTAGAACGCTATGGATGGCATCTGTAACATGGCAGTAAAATGGCGGATCAAACAAAACAGAAGTCATCACTAGCTGCGCAAGCTAGCTCTCCAATCAGCTAAACAGACTCAATAACTCCACGGTGACGTTTTGGTGAATTTACTGAGGAATTTGTGAAACAATACAAAAAGAATGCCGTTGTAAAGTAATAATACTAACACAGACAAATGTGTTAGCACATTAGCTAATGCTAACGACGCTTGCTAGGTTATGTCACGAAAGCACGTACAAATATGCATGAAAACACTCCTACAGACATCACACATGGGACGGTTTAGTAAGTAGAAATTGTTTTAGTTATATTGTAAGACTTACAAACATTGCTTGTAGGGATAAATGAAGAATCCATACGAGGAGAAACGCTATGGATGGCTAGCGGCGGAAAGCTCTAAACAGAAGGGAGTAAACTCATTCAAAAGATGGCGCCATTGCTCAACAACACAACAATAACACAACTATTTAGTGTCTTTGCTTTTTTTTTTTAACTATTTGCATTATGACTGTCAGTGAAGAAATATTGTTTTATAAGCCTCAGGAAAAAATATTGGCTTACGCTAGTCCATCAATCGATCAATAGGTGTTGTGTTTTTTCTACCGATGTCGACCATGGGATCGGATCGCAGGCTGATATTTGCCTTTTTTTTTCAGATGATCTGCGATGAGCTCTCTCTCTCTTCACCACAGCTGTGTCCCAGTGTTTACATGCTCAAGATTGTACTCACGTGAAAGATTCCTTCAAAGGGGGCGCACGCTTAGTGAGACAAAATCTGAATTCTGTCAAACCTACTTCCAGTTGAACAGGATAAACCCTGATACGAAATCATGTGATAATCACAAAGGTTATTATTAACGAGGCTTAGGTCAGGCTGATTACAAACATAAATATGAATCAAGTTTACTGCAAAAGCAATGATTCATAAAAACTAATGAAAAATACATGTACGTAAAATTATGCTAATTAATAATAGATTGTATGTTTCTTGAATAAAATTGACACAAATTTAGGTGCAAATTAAAATACAGCTTTTCCATTTTAGTCATAATTTTTATATGTTGTTTTTGTCCTGTCCAGCTACTCAGGCAAATTATATTGTTGATGTGGATGATCATATCTGCTGTACAGATTTACTTTACAAAAGAGAAGTGTGGGATACTTCTCTTGTTGCCTTATTTGTATTTGACTTTATTAAATGGATTTGTATTATTATTTGGTGCAGCCGGGCTGGAAACACAACAACAACAACAACAACAACAACAGAACAACATCAGCAAATAGGATATGTACAAATATGATGGTAAAAGTGATAGCAAAGAAGCAGTTAGTAAAATAAATATTACAGAAATAACAATGAACATTGTTACACTACAAATGGAGCAATACAAATACCAATAGAAATAATGCTATGGATAATGAATAATAACAATAATTACCTCTATTATCAAAAATACAATTGTTTAAATGCAACAATACATATTTGTAATGATAACTTGAAATACAAAAGACAGCAGATAAATGGAGGGGAAGTAAGAGAAGCCAACTATATTAACCTTGTAGATTGTTATAGTAACAATAGGTTAAGCTTTGTCGTTATCCAGTTTACCCTAGGGCAACAACATTAATATATGTTTGATGAAACGTGATTATATGCATGAGTGTATATATGTATATGTACTTGTGTATGTACAGTATGTGTATATGTATGTTTGTACAGTGAATGTATATGTACAGTATGTATATATGTATGTTTGTACAGTGAATGTATATGTACCGTATTTTTCGGAGTATAAATCGCACCGGCCGAAAATGCATAATAAAGAAGGAAAAAAACATATATAAGTCGCACTGTAGTATAAGTCGCATTTTTGGGGGAAATTTATTTGATAAAACTCAACACCAAGAATAGACATTTGAAAGGCAATTTAAAATAAATAAAGAATAGTGAACAACAGGCTGAATAAGTGTACGTTATATGACGCATAAATAACCAACTGAGAACGTGCCTGGTATGTTAACGTAACATATTATGGTAAGAGTCATTCAAATAACTATAACATATAGAACATGCTCTATGTTTACCAAACAATCTGTCATTCCTAATCGCTAAATCCCATGAAATCTTACACGTCTAGTCTCTTACGTGAATGAGCTAAATAATATTATTTGATATTTTACGGTAATGTGTTCATAATTTCACACATAAGTTGCTCCTGAGTATAAGTCGCACCCCCGGCCAAACTATGAAAAAAACTGTGACTTATAGTCCGAAAAATACGGTACATTTATGTGTATATGTATGTTTGTACAGTGCATGTATATGTACAGTATGTATATATGTATGTTTGTACAGTATGTGTATATGCATGTTTGTACAGTGAATGTGCGTGTGGATGTACGAACTTTGAGTGTGTAGGTAGTACTGTATTTGTGTATGTATGTGGGAGCGTAGCGTAAATTTTGCGCTTTAGAAACTTCTCTATGACTTCAGCTCCAGACTTCTTCTGTTTGTTTATTGTCATTACTGCCACAAGTGGTGGAAAAGTGTATTACACTTGCGTACCGCTGAGGCCCATACGAACCACAGCTGAGAAACGGATATTTTTTTGGTGGTTCAACAATATGCCCTATGGTTAAGAAACACTGCTCTACACAGGCGCACTACACAGTCCCTCAGGGGATTTGTGATGACACGAGGGCGGCAATTCATGCAAAGTACGCGCGGCCTTGCAATTTTGTCCAATGCCTGCAACGTCCCTGCACAGTTTGGCCGGTTTGTGTTGTTTTTCGCCAATGGAATTTGTCAATTTAAACCTGCTCAGTGGCCTCGTGGTTAGAGTGTCCGCCCTGAGATCGGTAGGTCGTGAGTTCAAACCCCGGCCGAATCATACTAAAGACGATAAAAATGGGGCCCATTACCTCCCTGCTTGGCACTCAGCATTAAAGGTTGGAATTGGGGGTTAAATCACCAAAACTATTCCAGAGCGTGGCCACCACTGCTGCTCACTGCTCCCCTCACCTCCCAGGGGGTGGAACAAGGGAAAGGGTCAAATGCAGAGGGTAATTTCACCACACCTAGTGTGTGTGTGACTATCAGTGGTACTTTAACCCTTTTTTTTTGTCTGATAATTTAGTTGTAAATCGATATCATCCAATACTTCTTATTGTTGTTGTTGCTAACCTATCATTATCGGATCAGTAGCATGTATATGGCATACCCAACATAACTTAGTATTGAGCTAGCACGTTTTGAAGAGTGGAGTCTTGTTTTTGAGCTCTTCCTATCAGGCATGCTTGCTTTGTTGGCATGGAAAATATACGCCTGTTTGCCCGCCAAATGCTTAAAGGCCTACTGAAACCCACTACTACCGACCACGCAGTCTGATAGTTTATATATCAATGATGAAATCTTAACATTATAACACATGCCAATACGGCCGGGTTAACTTATAAAGTGACATTTTAAATTTGCCGCTAAACTTCCGGTTCGAAACGCCTCTGAGGATGACGTATGCGCGTGACGTAGCCCGACGAACACGGGTATGCCTTCCACATTGAAGCCGATACGAAAACGCTCTGTTTTCATTTCATAATTCCACAGTATTCTGGACATCTGTGTTCGTGAATCTGTTTCAATCATGTTCATTGCATTATGGAGAAGGAAGCCAAGCAAGCAAAGAAGAAAGTTGTCGGTGCGAAATGGACGTATTTTTCGAACGTAGTCAGCCACAACAGTACACAGCCGGCGCTTCTTTGTTTACATTCCCGAAAGATGCAGTCAAGATGGAAGAACTCGGATAACAGAGACTCTAACCAGGAGGACTTTTGATTTGGATACACAGACGCCTGTAGAGAACTGGGACAACACAGACTCTTACCAGGATTACTTTGATTTGGATGACAAAGACGCAGACGTGCTACTGTGAGTATGCAGCTTTGGCTTTTTTTTGCGTATGTACGTAACTTTTTTAAAATATATAAGCTTTATGAACCTTGGGTTAGGTGAACGGTCTTTTGGGCTGAGTGATTGTGTGTGTTGATCATGTGTTTGAATTGTATTGGCGTGTTCTATGGAGCTAGGAGCTAGCAGAGGAGCTAGGAGCTAGCATAACACGTACCGTACCGTAAGTGCGCGTCACGTACGTAACTTTTTAAAAATATATAAGCTTTATGAACCTTGGGTTAGGTGAACGGTCTTTTGGGCTGAGTGATTGTGTGTGTTGATCGGGTGTTTGAATTGTATTGGCGTGTTCTATGGAGCTAGGAGCTAGCAGAGGAGCTAGGAGCTAGCATAACAAACACGCAGGTGTTATTATGCAGGATTAATTTGTGGCATATTAAATATAAGCCTGGTTGTGTTGTGGCTAATAGAGTATATATATGTCTTGTGTTTATTTACTGTTGTAGTCATTCCCAGCTGAATATCAGGTACCGTGAGTATGCAGCCTTGGCTGCTAAACATTCGATAACTTGACCGTATGTGCGCGTCACGTACGTAACTTTTTAAAAATATATAAGCTTTATGAACCTTGGGTTAGGTAAACGGTCTTTTGGGCTGAGTGATTGTGTGTGTTGATCAGGTGTTTGAATTGTATTGGCGTGTTCTATGGAGCTAGGAGCTAGCAGAGGAGCTAGGAGCTAGCATAACAAACACGCAGGTGTTTTTATGCAGGATTAATTTGTGGCATATTAAATATAAGCCTGGTTGTGTTGTGGCTAATAGAGTATATATATGTCTTGTGTTTATTTACTGTTGTAGTCATTCCCAGCTGAATATCAGGTCACCCCCGGCTCTCACAGCATCTTCCCTATCTGAATAGCTTCAACTCCCCACTAGTCCTTCACTTGCACTTTACTCATCCACAAATCTTTCATCCTCGCTCAAATTAATGGGGAAATTGTCGCTTTCTCGGTCCGAATCTCTCTCACTTCATGCGGCCATCATTGTAAACAATAGGGAACTTTGCGTATATGTTCAACTGACTACGTCACGCTACTTCCGGTAGGTGCAAGCCTTTTTTTTATCAGATACCAAAAGTTGCAATCTTTATCGTCGTTGTTCTATACTAAATCCTTTCAGCAAAAATATGGCAATATCGCGAAATGATCAAGTATGACACATAGAATAGATCTGCTATCCCCGTTTAAATAAAAAAAATTCATTTCAGTAGGCCTTTAAGTCGGTGCAGAGTTCGCAACCGGATGTGACATCACGTGTGACAAAGGTATGAAGTACGGTACATTATGATATTACGTCAATTGGTACCTGGCGGTACTGACGGGACTTTGTTGGTACATAATTTAGTTCCCACCTCTGTCTGTTGGTATTATTTGTTTCTCATTCATAATTTCCCGGTATAATTAAATGTTCTTTTAATGTGATTTGTTGCTACTTTAGGGAAAACAAATATATTTACAGATGTTGTTGACATTCCAATTAGAATCACTCAAGTTTAGGTGTTCCACAGTAATGCAGGTTTATTTCATTAGTCTGCATAAATCAATCAATCAATCAATGTTTATTTATATAGCCCTAAATCACAAAAGTCTCAAAGGGCTGCACAAGCCACAACGACATCCTCGGCACAGAGCTCACACAAGGGACGTCGATGTGAATGACAATGAGAAACCTTGGGGAGGACCACATATGTGGATAACCCCTCCTCTAAGTACAGTCCCTAGTGGATCCAACATAACAGTGAGAGTCCAGTCCATAGTGGGGCCAGCAGGAGACCATCCCGAGCGGAGACAGGTCAGTAGCGCAGAGATGTCCCCAACCGATGCACAGGCGAGCGGTCCACCCCGGGTCTCAACTCTGGACAGCCAGCACCTCATCCATGGTCACCGGAACCGGAATAACCCAGCGAGGGGGCAGAGGAGAAAAGAAAACGGCAGATCAACTGGTCTAAAAAGGGGGTCTATTTAAAGGCTAGAGTATACAAATGAGTTTTAAGATGGGACTTAAATGCTTCTACTGAGGTAGCATCTCTAACTTTTACCGGGAGGGCATTCCATAGTACTGGAGCCCGAAAAGAAAACGCTCTGTAGCCCGCAGACTTTTTTTGGGTTCTTGGAATCACTAATAAGCCGGAGTTCTTTGAACGCAGATTTCTTGCAGGGACATATGGTACAATACAATCAGCAAGATAGGATGGAGCTAGACCGTGTAGTATTTTATACGTAAGTAGTAAAACCTTAAAGTCACATCTTAGGTGCACAGGAAGCCAGTACAGGTGAGCCAGTATAGGCGTAATATGATTAAACTTTCTTGTTCTTGTCAAAAGTCTAGCAGCCGCATTTTGTACCAACTGTAATCTTTTAATGCTAGACATAGGGAGGCCCGAAAATAATACGTTACAGTAATCGAGACGAGACGTAACGAACGCATGAATAATGATCTCAGCGTCGCGAGTGGACAAAATGTAACGAATTTTAGCGATATTACGGAGATGAAAGAAGGCCGTTTTAGTAACACTCTTAATGTGTGACTCAAACGAGAGAGTTGGGTCGAAAATAATACCCAGATTCTTTACCGAGTTGGCTTGTGTAATTGTTTGGTTGTCAAATGTTAAGGTGGTATTATTAAATAGATGTCGGTTTTGAGCAGGACCCATAATCAGCATTTCCGTTTTCTTAGCGTTGAGTTGCAAAAAGTTAGCGGACATCCATTGTTTAATTTCATTAAGACACGCCTCCAGCTGACTACAATCCGGCGTGTTGGTCAGCTTTAGGGGCATGTAGAGTTGGGTGTCATCAGCATAACAGTGAAAGCTAACACCGTATTTGCGTATGATGTCACCTAGCGGCAGCATGTAAATGCTAAAGAGTGCAGGGCCAAGAACCGAACCCTGGGGGACTCCGCATGTTACCTTAACATAGTCCGATGTTACATTGTTATGGGAGACGCACTGCATCCTGTCAGTAAGATGAGAGTTAAACCAAGACAAGGCTAAGTCTGACATCCCAACACGTGTTTTGATACGCTCTAATAAAATATTATGATCAACGGTATCGAAAGCGGCGCTAAGATCAAGAAGCAGCAACATAGATGACGCATCAGAATCCATCGTTAGCAATAGATCATTAGTCATTTTTGCGAGGGCTGTCTCCGTAGAGTGATTTGCCCTGAAACCGGATTGAAAAGGTTCAGAGAGATTGTTAGACGCTAAGTGTTCATTTAGCTGCTGTGCAACAATTTTTTCGAGGATTTTCGAGATAAACGGAAGGTGGGACACCGGCTGGTAGTTTACCATGAGGTCAGGATCGAGGTTAGGTCTTTTGAGTAGAGGATGAATAACCGCTTTTTTGAATGCAAGAATAATGCAAGAAAACACCTTTTAAGAGAGGATTTTTCCCCCACTTCCTCGTTAATGACCATGCAAATCAAGGCTTTCTCAATCCTTGGACGCTTGCCATTGAGAATATAACAGGAGAGGAAGTGGACAAAATAATTGAATTAAAGAGATAAGGGCTGACATCACTCTTCAGAGAGCACTGGAGCACCGGGGTGTGTCATTAAAAACCCGGCGTGAGCAAAGGTTATGAGTGGAGGATGAAAATGTCAGCGACTGACAGGAGACAAAAACCAGTAAAGTTCCTGCTTGTGCGACAGAAGGACATTCATGTCGCCCTCTTACAGCACCGAGTGAAGATTCTTCGAGGTATCGCACCGTGACAGGTCTCCTGGCGATATGACTCGCACATCACTGTTACCATGGTTTCCAATGACCTTGCTGTTGGCGTATGTCGCGCGGAACGGTCCCAGATGGCCAGAATTGATTTCATTAGCAGAAATTCTTTTCAGCGGATCCATTTTTTTCCCTCTGAACGGATTCCCATTGTTACAGGCTGAGAGCAAGAAGGCTGATTTCTTGTTTTTTTACCGAGTACAGTTAAGTCCAATCGTAGTGTGAGTCGGAACTTGAACCTTAATTTGATTTGAAAATGTTACCGTTTGTTTTTAAAGCTTTGAATGGACCGGCCCCAAAGTACATCACGGACCTCATCCACATTTATGCTCCAGCTCACGCGTTGAGGTCCGAGGGCCAGTTCCAACTTTTGGGGCCTAAAACAAGGTTTAAAACTAGGGGAGACAGGTCCTTCTCTGTTGTGGAATGTTCTGCCCCCTCATGTCAAAATGGCCCCCACTATGATTGGGCCCCATTGATAATAACTATACCTCTTTCTTCCTCCGAACACAGATAAAGCATTTTCTCTATGGCAGAGCTCAGGCCTGTTTAGACTAAGGGACCTTTATATTAACAATGTCTTCGCTAGCTTCAGTCAACAATGGGAAAAGTTTAATCAACCTAACTCTCACCTATTCTGTAACTTTGCTAAAGCCAAATCGGTCTACACTTCCAAGAGCGTCTGCAAGAAGCTGCCGCCATCAAGGCGCCGCCATCTTGTTTCAAAAGAGCCTTACTTTATGTTTAATCGTTTTCTACCAAGCATACTTAGAAGCTGACCTGCTAAGTTTGTGCACCTCTTAACTCAACAAAATACTGAGGCAATCAATTTAGCAAGATTGTCTTCATGAATATGCAGAATGATAATGTGATTTATCAAGACTGAAAGTGTTTTGCTGCCGTTGTTTTTGCGTCTTTATTTTGCACATTTGGAAAGTGCGTGCAAACTGGCACAGTTAAGCATAAATAGGGGTGAGAAAGAGGCGAGCCGTGCAATCACAGAGGGCAGCGTGAGAATCTTTCGTCAACATATTTCAATCAATCAATCAAAGTTAATTTATATAGCCCTAAATCACAAGTGTCTTAAAGGGCTGCACAAGCCACAGCGACATCCTCGGCTCAGATCCCACATCAGGGCAAGAAAAACTCAACCCAGTGGGATACAATGAGAAAACTTGGAGGGGACCGCTGATGTGGGGACCCCTCCCCTGGGGGACCGGTGCAATGGACGTCGAGTGGATCTAGTTAAACGTGTGAGAATATTTTGACTGTCAGAAATAAAGTAGTAGCTATGACGTAGATCCAGCAATTAAGTTTTTGAGCTACTGAATGACCTAAAGCGATGCTTCTCAACATACACCCCCTTCTGTTACGTACAGGGGGAGTAGACGGCACAGACAACAAGGGAGTCGTATTTAGCTCTATGATTTATTTATATATATCACTATATATATAAATAACAAATAAATATTAATAAACAAGGGTATGGAGTGTGACTAAATCCAAGAGTGTGTATGGTGCACGACTATGTGTGAATTAACTGTTGTGTGTTACCGGGAGTCTTGAGCAAGAGGCGGAAGTCCTGGAGGCGAAAGGCAGGCTCAAATGTCCGTGAGACAGGCAGGTAGTCGGGGGTATAGCGAGGCGTCAAAAGGTCCGTGTCCAGGCGGGGGGTCGAGATCCAAGGGGCAGCCAGACAACCAGAGGGGAAACACAGGGGAGACGAGACGCACAGCTCGTCACGTGGAACGAAGGCAGACTGCAGGAAGGACGACAAGGAAGACACGAGACCAATCAAACACGACGGTACTCGAACAGATGACTACGTTCTGGCTATGGATAGCAGGTTGTGCAGGCTTATGAAGGCGGTCCTCTGATCAGCAGCAGGTGCGCTGATTGCTGGAGATTGATTGCAGCCGCTTGCGGCCGTCGGGCTGACAGGCGCTTGGCGCGCTCCTGGAGGTGCGCTCCTGGAGGTGCGCTCCTGGAGGTGCGCTCCTGGAGGTGGCTCATCAGAGCGCACAGATGAGTGAGCATTGGCATGCACCAGGGCCGTGACACCTTCGGATGAAGAAAACATTTTTCACCGCCCCACTCTGCACCGCGACTATAACTAGTATAATTTGTCTATAATATTGTTACACCGCTGCATAACTTAATGCACATTAAAGAAAACACACAAGAAAGAAATATAGATCAACTTACAACAAATAATAGTTTTTCAGTCTGTAACAAAAAAGATTTAAAAGATCAATTTGCCTGAAAAAAATGAATGAAATAAATCCTTATTTAAAGGCCTACTGAAATGAAATTTTCTTATTTAAACGGGGACACCATTCTATGTGTCACACTTGATCATTTCGCGATATTGCCATATTTTTGCTGAAAGGATTTAGTAAAGAACATCGACGATAAAGTTCGCAACTTTTGGTCGCTGATAAAAAAGCCTTGCCTGTACCGGAAGTAGCGTGACGTCACAGGTTGTGGAGCTCCTCACATCTGCACATTGTTTACAATCATGGCCACCAGCAACGAGAGCAATTCGGACCGAGAAAGCGACAATTACCCCATTAATTTGAGCGAGGATGAAAGATTAGTGGATGAGGAAAGTGAGAGTGAAGGATTAGAGGGCAGTGGAAGCGATTCAGATAGGGAAGATGCTGTGAGAGGCGGGTGGGACCTGATATTCAGCTGGGAATGACTAAAACAGTAAATAAAGACAAGACATATATATACTCTATTAGCCACAACACAACCAGGCTTATATTTAATATGCCACAAATTAATCCGCATAACAAACACCCCCTCCCGTCCATATAACCCACCAATACAACTCAAACACCCACACAACACACTCAATCCCACAGCCCAAAGTACCGTTCACCTCCGTAAAGTTCATACAGCACATATATTTCCCCAAAGTTACGTACGTGACATGCACATAGCGGCACGCACGTACGGGCAAGCGATCAAATGTTTGGAAGCCAAAGCTGCGTACTCATGGTAGCGCGTCTGCTATCCAACTCAAAGTCCTCCTGGTTGTGTTGCTGCAGCCGGCCGCTAATACACAGCTTCCCACCTACAGCTTTCTTCTTTGCTGTCTTCATTGTTCATTAAACAAATTGCAAAAGATTCACCAACACAGATGTCCAGAATACTGTGGAATTTTGCGATGAAAACAGACGACTTAATAGCTGGCCACAATGGTGTCCCAATATGTCCGCACAATCCGTGACGTCACGCGCAAACGTCATCATACCGAGACGTTTTCAGCAGAATATTTCGCGGGAAATTTAAAATTGCACTTTACTAATCTAACTAGGCCGTATTGGCATGTGTTGCAATGTTAAGATTTCATCATTGATATCAGACTGTGTGGTCGGTAGTAGTGGGTTTCAGTCGGCCTTTAAACTATGGACATTTTACAGAAAAAAATAATAAATAATTAAACAATAATACATTCAAATTGATCAGCAACATTAACTTGACTGAAAGATGCTAGGCACACAACCCTCCACTTTTCCCAAAAGTCCATCTTGTCAATTTTGTTGAGAGGCCAGTAGATCAATTCCATTTTTTAGATTTTGGGGAGTCTTGCAAAAAGAGCCTCCAAGGAAATTGAAGACAAGACGAGATAAAGAAGCAAAAACGGGAGCGACAGGGGAGATGGAGGGGAAGCGTCCGCCGTCGTTGAGAGCCAGACAGAAAACGTGATCGATTATGGTTGACCCTAGAAGTTTGCACGCGACTCGTGTCCCTTTTTCTCCATGAGTTTGCAACCTAGCGTTCAGTATATACCGCCGCGCATGAAGAGTGTGCCCATTCCCTCTTTGAATGGTTTTCATGCACTGATATTGCTTCTGCCTGGAAGTCAAACGCACATTTTGTGCAACGCGGAGCACTGCAGTGCCAGCTTGGAGGAGGTGACTGCCTGCTGCGGCTCACTGACTTGAGCTCCATTCAACGTGAGGGCCATTACTGAAAGAGGCAGCATGACACTGACAGAAAGGCAGCGATTGCGAACCCGCCATATTGTGTGTGTGTGTGTGTGTGTATGTGTATGTATGTGTGGGCGATAGGGCCACTGAGAGAGAGTATGCAAATTAATATCCATGTGCTGTACAGATTTGCAAAATGTAACTTTTATGGTTTGTTGACACCTAATAATTATGTAGTTTTGCTGTGGGCGCAGTGTGCATTGCGTGACTGTAGTGGCTCTGTGATGACGGCCTACAAGATGCAATTCAAAGGCCGCTACGGGGAAAAATATAATTTGCATAAAACAAACACCCATGCATTCGCAAACACGCAGACACCGGATTTGCAAATGAGGAAACATGTTGTGCAGGCTGACTTCTAAGTTCCGACAAAATTGCTTGCAGAAGAAAAACATTCCGCCAAGGACGCGGCGTATCTTTTTTTTTTAACCAGTGGAATTAATTACTTACAATGAGAGTGGATCTATTCAAATTCACCCAAGTGCTGTTTGTTCTGACACGTCCATGCTCATCCATATTCACCTGTGCAGTAATAGTGCTGGCTTGTGTTTGTAGGCCGAATGATCAGCACTGTTTGTCAGGAATTCAGAGTGTGTGTGTGTGTGTGTGTGTGTGTGTGTGTGTGTGTGTATGTGTGTGTTGTCTTTGATAACCTGGATTCAAGTCTGAGTCTGTCTTACTGTTGCAATGTTCAACTGTCAATTAAACAGTGTGCACTTTCCCTATAGATGTGTCCAACTGCCGTCACTAATATGAAAGAAGAGCTGAGCTACTTGTCGGTTAGAAAAACACAAAGGGGTGTACTTAGTGTTTCCCAGCAGGCACAAGACGTTGAAATAACGTTGACTATACATACATGTCCTTTTAAAACAACGTTGCAAAACAGTTGTATTTGTAAACTGAAACAACGTTGGTGTCTAACGTTGGATGCACGTTGTTGGTTGGGTAATGGCCAAATTTCATTGGTCAAACCAACATCAGAACCCAACATTGATGAAACGTCTTCAAAAAGCATGTTTCAACGTTGTATTTGTGTTGTAGAATATTGGTTGGAAAATGACCAAAATTCAATGGTCAAATCAACGTCACAACCTTACACTGAATAAACGTCGTCAAAAAGCATGTTGTTTCAACGTTTTATTTGTCTTGTAGAATATTGGTTGGGAAATGACCAAAATTCAATGGTCAAATCAACGTCACAACCTGACATTGATTAAACGTTGTCAAAAAGCATGTTGTTTCAGCGTTGTATTTGTGTTGTACAATATTGGTTGGGAAATGACAAAAATTCAATGGTCAAATCAACGTCACAACCTGACATTGATTAAATGTTGGTCAACATTTTGCTTTGATTACTTACTACTAGGGCTGTTAATCTTTGGGCACCACACGATTCGCTTCAATCCGATTCTTGGGGGTAACGATTCGATTCAGAATCAATTCTCAATTAAAAATTATTCTCGATTCAAAATCAATACTTTTTAATGACATTGGGCAAAATAGTTGTATTTGTAAACTGAGACAACATTGGTGTCTAACGTTGGAGCCACGTTGTTGGTTGGGAAATGACCAAATTTTAATGGTCAAATCAATGTCACAACCTGACATTGATTAAACGTCGTCAAAAAGCATGTTGTTTCAACGTTGTATTTGTGTTGTCAACTATTTAAATTGTCCTGAGGGAACTCTCCTGAAGGAATCAATAAAGTACTATCTATCTATCTACAGGTTGGGAAATTACCAAATTTGAATGGTCAAATCAACTTCACAAACTGACATTGATTAAACGTCGTCAAAAAGCATGTTGTTTCAACGTTGTATTTGTGTTGTAGAATATTGGTTGGGAAATGACCAAATTTCAATGGTCAAATCAACGTCACAACCTGACATTGAATAAACGTAGTCAAAAAGCATGTTGTTTCAACGTTGTATTTGTCTTGTAGAATATTGGTTGGGAAATGACCAAATTTCAATGATCAAATCAACGTCACAACCTGAAATTGAATGAATGTTGGTCAACATTTTGCATTGATTACTTACTAGTAGAGCTGTGAATCTTTGGGCACCACACGATTCGATTCAGTCCGATTCTTAGGGGTAACGATTCGATTCAGAATCAATTCTCAATTAAAAATAATTCTTGATTCAAAATCAATACTTTTTATTAACATTGGGTGCCAGTTCTATTGATTAACTACATTCTTCTATAAAATTGTCAAGTCAATAGTAATGTTTCGAGAAAAAAAATCAATTTTTTTGTCCTGTCCAGCCACTCAGACAAATCATATTGTTGATGTAGATTATCTATATCTGCTGTACAGATTTACTTTAGAAAAGAGAAGTGTTGGATACGTCTCTTGTTGCCTTATTTGTATTTGACTTTATTAAATGTTTGCGTATAATTTTATTCAACAAAACCAGTTTTCTTTTAAGCAATACAGAAATGTATCTGAGCTGTTTATCTATTTTATGGAGGAATGTAGTTAATCATAGAACTGACATTCACTGTAATTAAAAAAAGTATTGAGTTTAAATTGAGAATCGATTTTAATCAAATCGTTAATCCCAAGAATTGAAAATAATCGGAAACGTGAGATGCCCAAAGATTCACAGCCCTACTCGCTTGTGGACTATTGTGTGCCTAGCTCGGGGGTCGGCAACCCGCGGCCCTAGAGCCGCATGCGGCTCTTTAGCGCCGCCCTAGTGGCTCTCTGGAGATTTTTCAAAAATGTATGAAGAATGGAAAAAGATGAGGGGGGAAAAAAAATCAATTTTTTTGTTTTAGTATGGTTTCTGTAGGAGGACAAACATGACACAAACCTCCGTAATTGTTATAAATCACACTGTTTATATTAAACATGCTTCACTGATTCAAGTATTTGGCGAGCGCCGTTTTGTCCTACTTATTTTGGCGGTCCTTGAACTCACCGTATAGTCTGTTTACATGCATAACTTTCTCCGACTTTCTAGGACGTGTTTTATGCCACTTTTTCTGTCTCATTTTGTCCACCACACTTTTAACGTTGTACATGAGTGCACAAAGGTGAGTTTTGTTGATGTTATTGACTTGTGTGAAGTGCTAATCAGACATATTTGGTCACTGCATGACTGCAAGCTAATCGATGCTAACATGCTATTTAGGCTAGCTATATGTACATATTGCATCATTATGCCTAATTTGCAGCTATATTTGAGCTAATTTAGTTTCCTTTAAGTCTTCTTAATTAAATTTATATCTCATGACACATGTAATATGGCTTTTAATTTTTTGCGGCTCCAGACAGATTTGTTTTTGTTTTTTTGGTCCAATATGGCTCTTTCAACATTTTGGGTTGCCGACCCCTGGCCTAGCTGTTGTGTAGCTGCTAGCTCCTAGTAGCCTATAGCCTAGCATGCTTACCTTTTGCAAATGACTTTACTAGTCTTGACTGGAGGAATGTGTTTCATCATAGAACTGGCACCCAATGTTATTAAATCACGACACCCTGCTCACTAACTACATAATTTCGGTCTTTTTTATATCCGTCAAAAACATAACTGCATCGTCACGCTGGCGTTGATACAGCCCGAAGTGCCAGCTCTAATTTGCCACTGTGCAAACATCAGCGCAGGTGTTGAGCTTTGTGACACGTCTCCCTCTCTCTCTTTGTCCGTGACCAGGAGCTGACAAGCGTCCACGCGGCGCCATCCAAGCGGGTGACATCCAGAAGTCTCACGCTGCCCGATCAACCGAAAGAAAAGACAATGGCCTTGCATGGGGATGACACTTTTTGTGAGTATTTCCAGGTGGACACGTGTGTGTGAGTGTGTGAGTGTGGGTGTGTGTGTGTGTGTGTACGTGTGTGTGTGTGTATGATACAAGTCGCACTCTGGCCCTTCCAACTAACAAGCGCAGCTGCAACACGTGACAGAAAGCAGCTTGGCAACACAAGATAGTTCTCTCCAGATAAGACTTCCCGCCTGGCACATTTTTATTAAGGAAACTTGGCTATTGCCAGATAACTGTGTTCCAGGTGCTGGGCCGCCGCGCCGTGATAGCAACACCGAGGAAGCCACCTCCAGTTTGTTTTCAGACGATTGTGCGATAGCAAAGTGCACGCCGAACTTTCACAGTCCTGAGAGCATTTTGCTTTTGGGAACTTTCGTTACTCACTATACTCGCATCGCAATCAATTTTCCCATTGAAATATGTGCTTGGTTCCGAATAAAAACCCCCATTTGAACAGGTGCTTTTTAATAGGAAAAACAAACTTTTAGATAAGAAATATTGTATAAAAACTAGGGCTGTCAACGTTCTCTCAAAGGTGTGCACGGCAAATTTATGCCACGCAGAAAATCTAAAAATCCCATCTGCAGGCCTCGAATTTTTACTTTTTATGGTCAAGACAAGTGTTGCCTTAAAGGAGGGCTCATATTTTAGGGCACCAAGGCAAGTTTGAAGGGCACCAAGGCAAACATTATTGTATTTCGAGGCATATACTGCATATATATATATATATATATATATATATATATATATATATATATATATATATATATATATATATATATATATATATATATATATATATATATATATATATAGACTTGTCCAGGGTGTACCCCGCCTTCCGCCCGACCCCCCGCGACCCCGAAAGGGATAAGCGGTAGAAAATGGATGGATATATATATATATATATATATATATATATATATATATATATATATATATATATATATATATATATATATATATATATATATACTGTTTTTAATTCATTATTAATATCAACTTGCCTTTATCTCTATTTTTACATTTTGATAGAGGGAGGTATTTTTTGAATTATTTTTTAAGTTATGTACATTTATATGTACATGATGTATCAGACAGATCCATTAAGAGTTTGAGCAGAAATATGTCGTATAGGAATTAACTATACACAATAAAACCTTAACAAAATGCTGTGTCACATGAATGGTTTTTAAAGTAATAACTTTGTGACATTAAAAAAACACAAGAAATTACTTTTTGATATCAATCAAAAACTCAAAGCAGTTTGGCTAATGAAGATGAAGTCAAATAAACAAGATGTGTTCTTCTCCAACAACGTCTCCTTGTGGATCAGTGCAACAGTTTGGCCAACAAAAATAAAAAGGAGTGACACCTCACACATCGAATACACAATCTTCAAAGCCTGCGTTCAATTCGATGAGATGACAAAACATTTGAGCTAGTATTGATGTTATTTGAACACTGATACAGTTTGCAGGTAAATAAAGGAGGAGTGAACATCCCAGTAAACAAACTAAATACTTTATAAACAAGTTGTGACAACGTTGACGACACATCGCCTGCTGCATGTTTCCTCACCTCATTAACTCTCAGTCACAGCAGCTGATGGACGCTGTATTGAGAAAATAAAAGCAACAGCAAATAGTTTTCTCCTTCCCTGTATACTTTTAGTGTGGGGACTAGTGGGCCTGTCTCCAATATTGTCCACACCTGTCTCCATCTAAACACAGGGGGGTGGGGGGGGGGTAGTGGTTAAGAGGGCAATATATTTAAGCTAGAATTCACCAACTCAAGTATTTCATATATATATATATATATATATATATATATATATATATATATATATATATATATATATATATATATATATATATATATATATATATATATATATATATATATATATATATATATATATGTATATGTATGAAATACTTGACTTTCAGTGAATTCCAGCTATATATATATATATATTTATTTTATTATACATATAAATAAAATAAATACTTGAATTTCAGTGTTCTGGAGGCTATCCAGTAGATGGCAGTATTGTCCTGTTTAAGAGTGTCACAACATTGCTGTTTACGGCAGAAGAACTGCTTTATGGTAGACTAAACGTGACTGCTGTTGTTGTGTGTTGTTACCCCGTTGGGAGGACGTTAATGAAACTGCCTAACAATAAACCCACATAAGAAACCAAGAACTCGCCCTCGATCATTCTACAGTTATGACGTCATTGGGCAGGCAAGCTGTTTATATTGTGGGAAAGCGGACGTGAGAACAGGCTGTCCCCACTCAGGTCCGCATTGAGCTGGAGGGGGCGTGGCCTCCAGCTCCGGCTGAATACCGGGAGTTTGTCGGGAGAAAATTTCTGCCGGGAGGTTATCGGGAGAGGCGCTGAATACCGGGAGTCTCCCGCTAAAAACGGGAGGGTTGGCAAGTATGGTGTTGCTTGTCCACTAATATTATCAAGCCAAACGATGCTGGAGCGCATGCGCCTGGCTTAATGTTGCCTAGTTTTCGGTAATTAAAAAATTAGACGGTATTACAAACCGTCGGGAAATTGTATCACAAATTATCATTATACCGTTTACCGTTACATTCCTCATCCATTAACAAATAAAAAGTCAAGGGCGGTCACGGCATGTACTTGTCGTCGATGTTTGTAAATTTGGGCCCCATTGATAATAATAATAAGGCGGTCGTGGCTTTTGCCGAGGTTGCCGTGGTTAAATTCGAGCCCAGCTGCATCTGAACTCTAAACAAAATAAACACATTACAATTTATTCTGTATGGTTTTGCAATGCAACTCTGTGAGTGACAGGTGACAACAAGAGTGGCCCTGGCGGATAGAATAATGTTTGTCAACACTGTTCAACTATCGTCTGTCGAAATCAACCAATCAATCAATCAATGTTTATTTATATAGCCCTAAATCACAAGTGTCTCAAAGGGCTGTACAACCCACAACGACATCCTCGGTACAGAGCCCACATACGGGCAAGTAAAACTCACCCCAGTGGGACGTCAATGTGAATGACTATGAGAAACCTTGGAGAGGACCGCATATGTGGTTAACCCCCCCCCTCTAGGGGAGAACGAAAGCAATGGATGTCGAGTGGGTCTGACATAATATTGTGAAAGTCCAACACATCAGCAAAAGTCCAGTCCATGGTGGGGCCAGCAGGAACCATCCCGAGCGGAGACGGGTCATCAGCGTAGAGATGTCCCCATCCGATGAACAGGCTAGCGGTCCACCCCGGGTTGGGAGCAGAGTAGAAAAGAAAAGAAAAGAAACGGCAGATCAACTGGTCTAAAAAGGGAGTCTATTTAAAGGCTAGAGTATACAAATGAGTTTTAAGATGAGACTTAAATGCTTCTACTGAGGTAGCATCTCTAACTTTTACCGGGAGGGCATTCCATAGTATTGGAGCCCGAATAGAAAACGCTCTATAGCCCGCAGACTTTTTTTGGGCTCTGGGAATCACTAATAAGCCGGAGTTTTTTGAACGCAGATTTCTTGCCGGGACATATGGTACAATACAATCGGCAAGATAGGCAGGAGCTTGACCGTGTAGTATTTTATACGTAAGTAGTAAAACCTTAAAGTCACATCTTAGGTGTACAGGAAGCCAGTGCAAGTGGGCCAGTATAGGCGTAATATGATCAAACTTTCTTGTTTTTGTCAAAAGTCTAGCAGCCGCATTTTGTACCATCTGTAATCTTTTAATGCTAGACATAGGGAGGCCCGAAAATAAAACGTTACAGTAATCGAGACGAGATGTAACGAACGCATGGATAATGATCTCAGCATCGCTTGTGGACAAAATGGAACGAATTTTAGCGATATTACGGAGATGAAAGAAGGCCATTTTAGTAACACTCTTAATGTGTGACTCAAACGAGAGAGTTGGGTCGAACATAATACCCAGATTCTTTACCGAGTCGCCTTGTTTAATTGTTTGGTTGTCAAATGTTAAGGTGGTATTATTAAATAGATGTCGGTGTTGAGCAGGACCGATAATCAGCATTTCTGTTTTCTTAGCGTTGAGTTGCAAAAAGTTAGCGGACATCCATTGTTTAATTTCATTAAGACACGCCTCCAGCTGACTACAATCCGGCGTGTTGGTCAGCTTTAGGGGCATGTAGAGTTGGGTGTCATCAGCATAACAGTGAAAGCTAACACCGTATTTGCGTATGATGTCACCTAGCGGCAGCATGTAAATACTAAAGAGTGCAGGGCCAAGAATCGAACCCTGGGGAACTCCGCACGTTACCTTAACATAGTCCGAGGTCACATTGTTATGGGAGACACACAGCATCCTGTCAGTAAGATAAGAGTTAAACCAAGACAAGGCTAAGTCTGTCATCCCAATACGCGTTTTAATACGCTCTAATAAAATATTATGATCAACAGTATCGAAAGCGGCGCTAAGATCAAGAAGCAGCAACATAGATGACGCATCAGAATCCATCGTTAGCAATAGATCATTAGTCATTTTTGCGAGGGCTGTCTCCGTAGAGTGATTTGCCCTGAAACCGGATTGAAAAGGTTCACAGAGATTGTTAGACGCTAAGTGTTCATTTAGCTGCTGTGCGACAATTTTTTCGAGGATTTTCGAGATAAACGGAAGGTGGGACACCGGCCGGTAGTTTACCATGAGGTCAGGATCGAGGTTAGGTCTTTTGAGTAGAGGATGAATAACCGCTTTTTTGAATGCTAGGGGAACAGTGCCAGAGGAAAGTGATAAGTTTATAATATTTAACACTGATGGACCTAATAATACAAAAAGCTCCTTGATAAGTTTCCCAGGAATTGGGTAAAGTAAACATGTTGTTTGTTTTGTCTCATTTACACATTTTAACAATTCTTCCAATGTTATTTAATCAAAGAGAGAGAAAATATTTTGGAGGGCAGTGTCCGTCGTATATACAGTCGTATTTGTGTTAATAGAACCCAGTTGTAGCTGAGATGCATTGTTTTTAATCTCTTTTCTAATGACATCAATTTTCTTATTAAAGAAATTCATAAAGTCATCTACTGAGTGGGTGGAGCTACTGGGAGGAGTCCCTTGTTGGGTTAGTGATGCTACTGTACTAAACAAAAATTTAGGATAATTTTTGTTGAGGTGGATGAGATTTGAGTAATATTTAGCTTTAGCTGAGGTAAGCATGCGTTTATAAGTTATTAAACTATCACTCCATGCTTGATGGAAAACCTCAAGTTTAGTCGCACGCCATTTGCGTTCCAGCTTTCTACATGATAATTTCTGGGCTTTAGTTTCTTCTGTAAACCATGGGGTACGCCTTTTAGGGCCCTTTTTAGCTTTAGCGGTGCTACACTATCAATGGTGTCGCGCAGGGCGTCGTTAAAGTTGTTAGTGAGGTTATCAATATAGCCCACATAATTTGGGAATGGTGCCATTACCGAAGGCAGTAAGTCAGTAAGAGTCGTCGTTGTGGCAGCATTAATGTTGCGGCTGCTATAGTAGTTATTATTATTATTATTAGTTTGTTGACAATGAGTCAGAACTTCGAATTTTATAAGGTAACGATCGGACATTACTTTAGTGTACGGGAGTATCGTAACTTTGGAGGTGGTGACACCCCTGACAAGCACTAGATCTATCGTATTACCGTTGCGATGCGTGGGTTCATTTATTATTTGTGTAAGACCACAGCTATCAATTATAGTCTGGAGCGCCACGCATGGAGGGTCCGATGGGGTATTCATATGGATGTTAAAGTCTCCCATTATTATTATATTGTCGGCGTGCGTCACTAGATCAGCAACGAACTCTGAAAATTCTTTGATAAAGTCCGAATAGGGCCCTGGGGGGCGGTAGATGACAGCCAGGTGCAGAGGCAGCGGTGTGACAAACCTCAAAGTAAGCACCTCAAACGAGTTATATTTATTATTTAGGTCCGAGGTAAGGCTAAAGTTTTTGTTGTATATTAGTGCAACACCCCCACCCCTTTTAATGGGACGGGCAATATGCGTTCCCGTATAGCCAGGAGGAGACGCCTCACCCAGCGCAAAAAATTTGTCTGGTTTGAGCCAGGTCTCGGCTAGACCAACGACATCAAGATTGTTGTCTCTAATGACTTCATTAACTAATAACGTTTTGGAAGACAATGATCTTATGTTTAAAAAGCCCTTATTATAGGTAGTGGGCTGTTTTGAGGAGTTTTTGTTGAAAGTATCCGTAGTAGCAATATTAATAATGTTACGTTTATTATGCGTAGTGCACTTTAAATAATTTCGACCATATCTAGGAATTGATATGACAGGAATTTTTAGATTGTTTGCCACCTCAGTAAAATGCATGTCCACCTCTGACGCAGAAAAAACATTATGTGAGTTGTTTATTATTCTAAGAGAATTGCTATGTGTGCAGGGATTATCCAGTCTGGCACCGGCTAGTTCTAGCTTAACAGACTCCTTATTAGTGCTTCTTTGAGGATTAGCCTTTAGCGTTAGCCCCGCTAACAACAACGCCTTTAGCTTTGTTGTTAGCCCCGCCCGACATCCCCGCTTCTGCTTCCGAGCACACCGCTTACGTCTCTTTCGTTGACGGTCTCCGCTGGTAGTCGACTCCGCTGCTTCAAAGGCCACTGCTGGATGTAGCTCGCGAAGAATTCCCAAGCTAGCGAGTAGGTCCACCGTACACGCATCTTTCAGCCCAAAATGGCCCGATCTCTCCACATCCAGAATCGTAAGTCGGTCGTAAGTGATCACGGAGTGAACACGCTGTGAGCCAGCCATGAAATTGACTGAATTGACGGGTATTTTTGCCAAATCGGTCTACACTTCCCAGAGCGCTTGCAAGAAGCTGCCGCCGTGAAGCGCCGCCATCTTGGAAAAAAACAAAAACAAAAAAACAACAAAAAAAAAAACAACAACAAAAAAAGAAAACAATAAGGACATGAATTCCATCAATCACTTTATTGAGCAAAACTGTTTGTAACCGCGCCAAAAAACTTCTATCTAATAAACTGGTCATTTTCTGCCGTCCAAACCAGGTTCAAACCAACTCTTTGCCATCGGTCATATCAACAGCAGCTGCTCCTCTGTCCCACCTGTGCCAACACACACTCATGGCACTTAGCCAGTGATGCGTTTATGGCCACGCTAAAAGTCGGACAACTCCAACATCCCGCAATGTCTAACACGCTGCATTTTACTCCCTTACATTTACTTATGTAACTTTTTGGAAAATTTTTATTTGTCAGAGTAGTTTTAATAAAATATACTTTTTACTGAAGAAATACTACTTTTACTCCGTTACATTGACTTTCATTCCGATCGTTACATTTATTATAATCTATTAATTAAGGCTTGCAAAGACTATTCATTTGTCAGCGAGCCTTCTTCCGGCTGGCCCTGTCACATGACTCTGTTTGACCAATCCAATGCAAGCTTTAGTGAAGTTTGATTCCATCCCACCAATCAAACGCAGCCTGACATTCTACCGGGCGAATAACAAGCCAGTATGTGTGTATATATATATGGATATATATATAGGAGCTATATACATATAGAAGCTGAAATAGGTCAGTATTTGAAAGTATGTGGTAAATTGAAACCTACTTGTTTGATAAGTGTCAGAATGTTGCCAAACAAGAAAATTTGATGACATGCCATGACGTCAGCACACACCGGCTGTTTGAGACAACTGGTAAGCAGACACCTCCTAAAAACGATCTTTTTCAATGCCTCTAATGTTAACAACAACCAGACGTGTCATTCAAAGAAATTGAAAAATTACCAACAACACTAAATAGCAGTGGAAAGTTGTACTTATCCGTTAGATCCGGAGCTTGAAAGTTACTCGCGCCAGCTTATTAGCATGTAGCATTCTCTTCCTCTACTTCATTCTAACATAGCTAAACGAGCTCATTTGACCACAATCGCCCTCTAGTGTACGAGAGTCACACTGCGTTTGGCCATCAGTCACATTACAGCAGGGGTGTCAAATTCGTTTTCATTGAGGGCCACGTTGCAGTTTTGACTTCCGCTTGTAACATTAATAAGAGAAACATACATGTACAAGGATTAGCTGCACGATTACCTGTGCATTTGATTAGTAAATGTATATTTGACCTACACTGTAAGGAAAAAAAATCTGAGGATTTTCCGGTCAAAAACATGGCAGAATGTTACCATCAAATTTACAGTAAAATGGTCACACTCTATTTTACTGTAAAATTCTGGTGATAGTTTTTCTGCATGAAAAATATAGTTTCTGTTTTAACAGTGTATTACTGTAAATGTAAAAATGGTACCACAGTTTTTTTTTTTTTTCGGTAGGATTCTGAAGACCGAGCTGTTTTTGAAAAAAAAAAATATATATATATTGTCATGTTTACAGTGTACAATTTGATGGATAACTTGCTTTGAAATCATAAGGCTGAGTAGATATTTATGTCTGTTTTTATCCCAATTTTTTTTAGAATGTATAATAATATAATATCTGTTGCATTATTAGATGGATAAAGTTTGAAATATATATAAGTGCAGGCATTATATGTATTTTTTTCTCCCTGTCAAAATAAAAAAAGAAAGATAAACTACTTTATTGGTGCATATTATTTCCAAGCTTTCACAGGCTATTTTTGCATAA
This sequence comes from Entelurus aequoreus, assembly GCF_033978785.1. Lineage (NCBI taxonomy): Eukaryota > Metazoa > Chordata > Actinopteri > Syngnathiformes > Syngnathidae > Entelurus > Entelurus aequoreus. The sequence continues at coordinate 76,818,464 of NC_084731.1, read as the reverse complement.
ATAGACAATATTTAAGTGAACATAATTTGCGATTACATGGAGTACATGTATTTTTTTTCTCCCAACATAGAAAGAAAGATTACATTTAGTAAGAAAATTTGCAGTACTTTATTGATACATATTATTTCCAGGCTTTCGAGGGGCAAACAAAATGATGTGGCGGGCCAGATTTGGCCCCCGGGCCTTGAGTTTGACACCTGTGCATTAGAGGATAAAAGCATGGAAACTACAACTTCGCATGTCGGTGTGAAAATAGAAGGAACTGAATCATTGAACAAATGAGACTAATTTAGTACATAAGTGGAATTGGGGGTTAAATCACCAAAAATTATTCCCGGGCGCGGCCACCACTGCTGCTCACTGCTCCCCTCACCTCCCAGGGGGTGATCAAGGGTGATGGGTCAAATGCAGAGAATCATTTCGCCCACCTCACAATCATTGGTACTTTAACTTGAACTTTAACATGACGTCAGACAAGGGAGCACAACTCTTCAATGATGACTTTCAAACCAGTAAGAAGAACATTTATATCATGTGCTGTCATCTCCATCGGTCGGCCGGGGGCAAGTTTTTCAAGGCGCAAATGTACTTTATCGAAATTTTAAAAATATGGCTTTTATTCTGCGAAAAACTGCCATGGAAACGCAGCGAATGATTTCCAAATCCAAATGTTTTGTTCCACAGTAATTGTTTTTATTGGACTTTATGATCGTCATGTTCAGCCATGACGTCATTATCAGTAAAAAAGTACGTAAAGTACCTCCATTTGCATTTGTTGCCTCTGTGCCTTTTAGGGAAATGTTGACAAACTTCTGGTTGGCTAAAAAGATGACTAGTTTATAGTTGCAGCTGTTGGTTTGGTGTGTGCTCCACACCCTGTAAATTGTGTTTTTAAAAAAATCACAGACAGAACCACATATTTTCTTTACGAGATTGTTTTTCATTCCCGTAAATGTGTGGAAAGGCAAAGAACATTAACCGGCTGGGGAATATAATCTTTTCACTGCACTGAACTGAAAAAGAGACGCTCCAGAAACGCAGCGTGGAATCCAAAGCCATCCTCCTTCTTCATGTCAGCTTTTGTCTCCGCTGACAGGTTACCACTGACGTCTCGTAATCTGCACGGTCAAATAACTGACAGTGGCGGCAGGGGAGGCTTGGGAGGGGCCACGGTGGGCTTATGAGGGGGGGGGGGGGCAATCGTCTGCCGAGCTGTGGAGTTTAAATAAAGCGCAGCAGTGTAGTAACTGAACTTTAAACAGATGCAAAGCTTACCTTCAGTCTCCCCGCTACTGCTCTGACTAAATCCTTGTTTGCTTGTTTCTACTTGCGTCTCTCGTGCTCCGCAGAGGGCTTTAATGCAGCAACTCTTCCCCTACCAAATAACGCTTGCTTCCCCGACACCTGAAGACGCTAGAATCGTGTATCAATTAGGGAGGAGGACTGAATTCTCTGCTCTAAAATCCTGTAAAATCAATCGTGACCTTACTTTAATGCCTTCTATGGCACCTGACGTCACGTCCGGTTGAAGACTCAGCTTCGGCTTAAGCATTTGGTGGGGAAACAAGCGCTTTTCCATGTCAGAAAAAAAATCAAGAAGGACTAGAAGAGGCTATTCCTGAAGGAATTGCGTGTGAATGCTCCAATGATGACGTTGAACTGAAATGCTGAGAGAATGTAGTATGAATGTAAGAATAGTTTGAATGTTGGAATGGTTTGAATGTTGACGAGTTTGAATTTCCAGGAAAAACAGAAATTGGTTTGGAACTTGGGAAAGTGTTAGTTGGATGAGTGGAATGTGTTGAAGGTGGAATGGTGTGAATCAGTTGAAAAATTTGGGAGTTGTGGAAGTTTAAAAAAATGGACAGTTCATTTTGAATGGGGAAAATGTCCCTGAAAACTGGGAAATCTTGGAAATCTGGGAGTTTAGAAAAAAAACTGTTGAAGGAGAGCACACAATTTTGAACAGGTTGAATATTTTGGAGTTGGAACAGTTTGAATTGGATAAAACTTAGAAAAATGTCCCATTCATTTCAATGGGAATTTGATGGAAATTTGAGAATTTCTGGTATTTTTTGGAAAATGTTAAAAGACTTGAACGAGTTGAAATGATTGGTGTTGGAATTTTTCATATCAGTCGAGAAATGTTGAAGTAGTAACATTTCTCATTGAGAGATGGTATTTAGGAATTCCAGGAATTTCGGGAAAACCGGGAATTTTTCCAGTTAAAAAAACAACTTGTTTTTTTTGTCCTGATTAAGAGGAATGTTTGGACGGTGGAACGGTTGAAGTGGGTTGAAAAATGTGGAAGGAATAGTCGTCAGAAAAAAGGGTGAAAAAAGGGTTTGAAAAAAGGCAATTCTGGGAATTTCTGGAATTGTTTTGAACTGGAATCATTATAGTTTGAATTTCCAAGATGAGTGGAATATGTTAAAGGTGGAATGGTTTGAATCGGTTGAAAAATGTGGAAATGGTGGAAGTTTGAAAAATGGCCAATTCATTTTAAATGGGAAAAATGTCCCGGAAAACCTGGAATTATGGGAAATCTGGACATTTTTGGAATTTGTCAAGGGAAAGGCCGCAATTCCCAAATAATCTGAACAGTTTGAAGTAGGAACGGTTTGAATCGGATAATAAATGTGGAAGGTAGAGCGCGCCAAAATCTGCAGAAGAATAATAATAATAAATACATGCATTTTGGTGTAGAAAACCATACGTGTGAATGCTTTGGAGCATCCAATGCTGAAGTTGAACTGAAATGCTGAGAGAATGTAGAATGGATGTAATAATACTAGTTTGGATGTTGAATTGTCTGAATGTTTTGAAATGGGAACAGTTTGAATCGGATAAAAAATGTAGGAGTTGTGGAAACTTCGAAAAATGTCCCATTGATTTCAATGGGAATTTCATGAATTGAGACTTTTATTAGTAGGTTGCACAGTGAAGTACACATTCCGTACAATTGACCACTAAATGGTAACACCCGAATAAGTTTTTCAACTTGTTTAAGTCGGGGTACACTTAAATTGATACATGATACAGATATATACTATCATATATACTATCATCATAATACAGTCATCACACAAGATAATCACATTGAATTATTTACATTATTTACAATCAGGGGTGTGGAGGGGCTGGGGGGTAGGATATGGACAGCAAGTAGTGGACATATAGAGAGAGAGAGAGAAAGAGAGTGAGAGAGATAGAGAGAGAGAGAGAGAGAGAGAGAGAGAGAGAGAGAGAGATCAGAAGGCATAAGAAAAAGTATCTGCATTTGATTGTTTACATTTGATTATTAGCTATCCGGGGAGGGTGTTAGTTTTGGGTTGTAGCTGCCTGGAGGTGAACTTTTAGTGCGGTTTTGAAGGAGGATAGAGATGCCCTTTCTTTTATATCTGTTGGGAGCGCATTCCACATTGATGTGGCATAGAAATAGAATGAGTTAAGACCTTTGTTAGTTCGGAATCTGGGTTTAACATGGTTAGTGGAGCTCCCCCTGGTGTTGTGGTTATGGCGGTCATTTACGTTAAGGAAGTACTTTGACATGTACTTCGGTATCAGGGAGGTGTAGTGGATTTTATAGACTAGGCTCAATGCAAGTTGTTTAACTCTGTCCTCCACCTTGAGCCAGCCCACTTTAGAGAAGTGGGTAGGAGTGAGGTGGGATCTGGGGTGTAGGTCTAAAAGTAACAATGTGAAAATTTGGGAATTCCGGGAAAAGAGGGACTTTTTTAGAAAATGGTAAAAAAAAATTATGTTCTTGAATAGTTGATGTTGGAATTTTTCAAAACGGTCGAGAAATGTTGAAGGAGTAACATTTTTAATTCAGAAATGGTATTAAAGTTAAAGTCCCAACGATAGTCACACGCACTAGTTGTGGTGAAATTATCCTCTGCATTTGACCCATCCCCATGTTCACCCCCTGGGAGGTGAAGGGAGCAGTGAGCAGCGTGGTGGCCGCGCTAGGGAATTATTTGGTGATTTAACCCCCAATTCCAACCCTTGATGCTGAGTGCCAAGCAGGGAGGCAATGGGTCCCATGTTTATAGTCTTTGGTGTGACCCGGCCGGGGTTTCAACTCACAACCTTGCAGGTCTCAGGGTGGACACTCTAACCATTAGGCCACTGAGCAGGATTACGGAATTCTTGGAGTTTTGGGTAAACCGGGAATTTTTCCAGTTAAAAATTTTGTGGCGAGCCATAAAGTGAAAGTCTGGCACAATGCCATGCCCACATCCCAAGGCACGGGCAAAATTCCTTCACAATTAATCATCGGCCAGCTGTCGAGTATGTGTCGTTTTAATCGCAACTAATTCGGTCTAAGTTCGTTAAAGTACCGTCCCTGTTTTTGGCACCCAAAAAATGGACGACGTAAACCAAGATGGCCGCGTTCCTGTTTGTTTTCAAATATGGGTTGTTAAGACTTTTACGTGTCACTCCAGCAATTTCTCTGACAATATGTGAATCTGGTCAGGGTGATCATTTTCAATTTTCAAGGGGGCTCTATAGAGGTAATTTAGAAATTTTGCATTTGGCAACGCAAAAATGTAAAAACATTTTTTTACAGGACCTGATGCACGCTTGCACAAATTGGTGGGTTTTCATGCCTCAAAAATGCGTTCGAAGTGTCACGTAGCTTGACTTGACTTGCAATTATCTTCCAAATCCCTAACGGGCAGTGTGTTTGGCTCTCTGTCTTCATGAAAAAGAAAGCGCTTCCTGCGTGTAGTGGAGGATGTAAACTTGTCAACAATGGCGTCTGAAGCCACATCCACTTTAGTGTTGGAGCTGGAACAACCGTGAATTCCGGACTATAAAACAGATAATCTATGTATTTTTCTTCAAAGACGGCCATAATGTAAATAATCTCTAAACAAAAACGAGCAAATATACTGAAAAAGTAATGTATTTCTTATGCTATGGTGCCATCTTTTGGACGAGTTTGCTCACTGCAGGTGCTGCGGGGTGGACGTCAACAGTTTAGTGCTTTGGACCAGAAGTACAAGTGTTGTTCCGTGTTCTAGTCATCCATAGTGTTTCTACTCGTATGGATTCTTCTTGAATCGCTCCATGCAACGTTTGTAAGTTTTACAATATAACTAAAACTATTTTTACTGACTAAACCATCCCAAGTGTGATGTCTGTCGGAGTGTTTTCATGCACATTTGCACGTGCTGTCGTAATGTAATCAAGCTAGCATCGTTAGCATTAGATAAGATACTAAAACTTTTACGAGTGTCTGTGTTAGTATTAATAACTCACAATGTCATTTATCTTTTTGCATTATTTCAGTTTTGGAAATTTACCAAAACGTCATCGTGGAGTTATGAAGTTTGTTCAGCTGATTAGAGAGCTAGCTTCCGCAGCTAGTGGGTCCATGACGATGACTTCCATTTTGTTTGATCAACAGTTTTACTGCCCTGTTACAGAAATCGTTTAGAAAGAATTAACATATAAATTACAAAATATTTCTGTGTAAATAACTCATTTCACAACGTATGTATCTGCGACTTGTAGTCTAGTCAGCTAATATGTAGAAACATTTATTTTTCGTCGAAAATATAGTGGGTGCGGCTTATATGCCAGTGTGGAAAACACAGTATGTAATTGCAAATAAACAAAAACGTAAAATAACTATTGTAACTACCTGCTGGTGTTGATGTTTACGTTATGTGTTATTGATGTTTAGCGCTAGCATGTTCGTAAATATACCGTGCCTGGAAACAACTTAAGCAAGTTACGTGACGCGAGACTCTAAACGAGGTTTAAGGCCCTACTTTTTAAGATGTGCTAGCTCAATGCTAATTTACATTGGATATGCCATAGACATGCTACTGATTAGCATTAGCGATTTTACATGCCGATTCCAGCACCTCCGAATTTGGTAATGAACGCTACAACTAAGATGCAATATTGTTCAATTATCATCAGGTATGTCTAGCTTGTGGGCTATCGTGCGCTTAGCTTTTGTGTAGCCGCTCGCTTGTAGTACCCTACGGCCTGCCATGTTTACCTATTGTAAAGGACAACAACAGAAGGAAAGTGAAGTAGTCACCAAAAACCACGCACAAAAAGTAAAATATGTGCAATGTGGAATTCTCCCCCACTATTTGGATCAGTTTCAGGTACTACTTACTGTACTGTACACTTAATCTGCTGATTTGCCTTTATTGACTAAAATTAAGCTACACTTCTAATATAGTACGATTTATGCTGTGGAAAATGAAATCAAATAGTTATTTATTTTATTTCTGTGGAGAGAAAGTGGAGTTTCTCATTAGGTATTCTTTAGGAGAGTGTTTATTTTCCGCTTTTGCAACAGGAAATCCATGTGCAATTTCAGCAGGATTATCAGCCGAGTGCAGCTTCTCCTCGAGGCCGATAAGCACACTTTTCTGTGGTCAATGGGCTGCCAACAGCAGCTCACGGGGTGGGCTCAAGTCGGTAAACACCCGTGATCATGGCTAACAATAGAGAAAACACACATGCATAATTCATGTGCAATGGATTCTTTATTGCGGAGCGAGGAAGGAAGAGAATGAATGAAAGGCTTTAGGCCGAGGTCAGCGATTTACGGGGGAATCTTGGCCATTGCTGTAAGGCGATGTTTGTTCACAGGAGGGATGAACAAGGTTATTATCGTTAAAGAAAAAACTGAAACGTCCTGCATTTGCATCCCAGCCTCCATTTTACCCAGTGATGAATTACAGATTGTTGATGGCGTTTACCAAAAGCAGCGCTTCTGTAGGACGGACCCCCTCAGCGGGGGTCTGAGAGGCAAGGCACTATAAAATAACTCTTAAATGATACACAAGCTTCCAGCTAGGTGGCGACACTGCTCGAATTAACCCAGTCGTTTCCTAGTAGTAGGGTCACTAGAGAAATAAATGTTTGTCAAGGATGGGCCGCAGCGGTACTCGGTTGTAATGCACTTTTCCACCACTTGTGGCAGCAATGACAATGTCAAACAAACAGAAGAAGTCTGGCGCAAAAATTATGACAAAAGTGGTGAAGCTGTATTTTCACTTTAATTGTATTGACAGTTTAGCTCAGAAACACGTTTTTACCTTAGTTTTGAAATTATTTTTGGCACTGCGTAATTGCATGAAAATGTATTTTGATTAGTATTTATTTTTGTAATAAGTCCGACCTAAATGTTTATGACTAACACATGCTTGCATATCATTTGACAAGGTTGTACACTTTAGGGTTTATTTCGAACAATATGATACGTCACATACAGTATTTTCCACTCAGTTGAAATGCACTTTTCCACTACTTGTGGCAGCAATGACAATGTCAAACGAACAGAAGAAGTCTGGAGCTAAAGCCACGGAAAAGTTTCTGAAGCGCAAAAATTATGACTAAAATGGTGAAGCTTTATTTTCACTTTCACTTTAATTGTATTGACAGTTTAGTTCAGAAACATTTTTTTAATTTAGTTTTTAAATGATTTTGCCGCTGCGTAATTGCATGAAAATGTATTTTGATTAGTATTTATTTTTGTAATCAGTCCGACCTGAATGCTTTCATATCATTTGACAAGGTTGTACACTTTAAGTTTATTTCGAACAATATGATACGTCACATACAGTATTTTACACTCAGTTGTAATACACTTTTCCACCACTTGTGGCAGCAATGACAATGTCAAACAAACAGAAGAAGTCTGGAGCTAAAGCCATGGAGAAGTTTCTGAAGCGCTAAAATTATGACTAAAGTGGTGAAGCTGTATTTTCACTTTAATTGTATTGACAGTTTAGTTCAGAAACATGTTTTTAACTTAGTTTTGAAATTATTTTGGCACTGTGTAATTGCATGAAAATGTATTTTGATTAGTATTTATTTTTATAAGCAGTCCGACCTAAATGCTTTCATATCATTTGACAAGGTTGTACACTTTAAGTTTATTTCGAACAATATGATACGGCACATACAGTATTTTCTACCCGGTTGTAATGCACTTTTCCACCACTTGTGGTAGTAATGACATTGTCAAACGAACAGAAGAAGTCTGGAGCTAAAGCCATGGAGAAGTTTCTGAAGCGCAAAAATTATGACTAAAGTGGTGAAGATATATTTTCACTTTCACTTTAATTGTATTGACAGTTTAGTTCAGAAACATATTTTTAATTTAGTTTTTAAATTATTTTGGCACTGCTTAATTGCATGAAAATGTATTTTGATTAGTATTTATTTTTATAATCAGTCCGACCTAAATGCTTTATATTTTCACTTTCACTTTAATTGTATTGACAGTTTAGTTCAGAAACATGTTTTTAATTTAGTTTTTAAATTATTTTGGCACGGCTTAATTGCATGAAAATGTATTTTGATTAGTATTTATTTTTATAATCAGTCCGACCTAAATGCTTACATATCATTAGACCAGGTTGTACACTTTAAGTTTATTTCGAACAATATGATACGTCACATACAATATTTTCCACTCAGTTGTAATACACTTTCCCACCACTTGTGGCAGTAATGACAAGGTCAAACAAACAGAAGAAGTCTGGAGCTAAAGCCATGGAGAAGTTTCTGAAGCGCAAAAATTATAACTATGATTATGAACACATAATAGAGTGCTACAGAGCAGGGGTTCTTTACCTTTTTGACCTCGAGGCCCAACTTTTCCACTACAGAGGGGCCCGGGGCCAACTCAAATTTAACATTAATTAGTACTCTTACTCTTGATTTTAATTATATCTAACCTACTTACAGTTTGCAGTATAAACTTTGGCAAAATATATTATTTTAAGGCTGATTAAAAAAATAAATACTAATCAAATATCCTTTAAAAGAAGAAACTTTAAAAAACTGATTTAAAAAAGTGTATTGTCTTTTTACAGTTACGGTGTACTAAAATAAATAAATGCTTACAAAATAACAATAAATAATAATATTATGTATGTTTCCTAAATAGGGCAGCACGGGGGAAGAGGGGTTAGTGCGTCTGCCTCACAATACGAAGGTCCTGAGTAGTCGTGAGTTCAATCCCGGCCTCGGGATCTTTCTGTGTGGAGTTTGCATGTTCTCCCCGTGACTGTGTGGGTTCCCTCCGGGTACTCCGGCTTCCTCCCACCTCCAAAGACATGCACCTGGGGATAGGTTGATTGGCAACACTAAAATTTGGCCCTAGTGTGTGAATGTGAGTGTGAATGTTGTCTGTCTATCTGTGTTGGCCCTGCGATGAGGGGGCGACTTGTCCAGGGTGTACCCCGCCTTCTGCCCGATTGTAGCTGAGATAGGCTCCAGCGCCCCCCGCGACCCCGAAGGGAATAAGCGGTAGAAAATGGATGGATGGATGGATGTTTCCTTAATAAACTGTCAAAAAAATGTAAGTGTAAATGAAAATACAGCTAGATATATATATATATATATATATATATATATATATATATATATATATATATATATATATATATATATATAATCGCAGGGCCATAACTGCAATTATATATATATATATATATATATATATATATATATATATATATATATATATATATATATATATATATATAATTGCAGTTATGGCCCTGCGATTATATATATATATATATATATATATATATATATATATATATATATATATATATATATATATATATATATATATATATATATATATATATATATATATATATATATATATATATATATATATATATATATATATATATATATATATATTCTTGCAGTGTGTATATTGAACATATTACATAGTGTTATGAAGGTGTATGTTACTACATTATATATTTACTTGCAGTGTGTATATAAAACATATTACATATTGTTATGAAGGTGTCTGTTACTACATTATATATATTCTTGCAGTGTGTTTATTGAACATATTACATAGTGTTATGAAGGTGTATGTTACTACATGATATATTTACTTGCAGTGTGTATATAAAACATATTACATCTTGTTATGAAAGTGTCTGTTACTACATTATATTTATTCTTGCAGTGTGTATATTGTACATATTACATATTGTTATGAAGGTGTCTGTTACTACATTATATATTTACTTGCAGTGTGTATATAAAACATATTACATCTTGTTATGAAGGTGTCTGTTACTACATTATATATATACTTGCAGTGTGTATATAACACATATTACATATTGTTATGAAGGTGTTTGTTACTACATTATATATTTACTTGCAGTGTGTATATAAAACATATTACATATTGTTATGAAGGTGCCTGTTACTACATTATATTTTCTACTTGCAGTGTGTATTTTGTACATATTACATATTGTTATGAAGGTGTCTGTTACTAACTTATATGGTATATGGCATTCTCTTAATGAGCTTCAAGAGGTTCAAGACTGTTGGAAAACCATTTCAGGTGACTACCCTTTGAAGCTCATTAAGAGAATGCCAAGAGTGTGCAAAGCAGTAATCAGAGCAAAGGGTGGCTATTTTGAAGAAACTAGAATATAAAATATGTTTTAAGTTATTTCACCTTTTTTTGTTAAGTAAATAACTCCACTTGTGTTCATTCATAGTTTTGATGCCTTCAGTGACAATCTGCAATGTAAATAGTCATGAAAATAAAGACTTTTGGCATGTACTGTATATGTCGTTAGCTGACTTTTGCTAACATTTATTTACGAGTTAGAATGCCTCAAAAAAAAGAAAAACATGTGAGTGCTTGTCTTACATAAGAATCGTTAGAAAAAATGTGCGGTTCCCCTTTAAGAACCGGAAGTGAAGTCACCTAAAAACACATTTCAAAGTGTGTATACAGTAAGTACTTATTGAGTACATTGGACAATACCGGGAAGCATGATCCAATGTTGTCATAAAAACGAAGAGCTGCTTTTAGACCGAGCGAGTGGGTCTCATGTTATACGCAGGGAAGGTATACGCGTGTGCTTTTCCACAGTAACAACTGACAGAATATGTAAGGTCCGCATCCATAAGCCCGCTGTGACACAAGGTGAAGGGCATGCTGGGTACCTCGATACTTGATACTAAAAAAAGGCTCAAGGCGCATGCACCAGTCCGCTCCTGTTTTTTTTTTTTTACCAAGGCGGCTTCTAAAATAAAATCAGCTGTCACTGCATGCCAGGGCCTCACACTGCTGAGGAACACGCTGCTGGAGCTGGACTCCAAGCTTCGCCGTCGCTCTCTGGGCCGGACTTCACTTCTTTCCCCCCACCCTTCAACTATTTATTCGCCGGAGTTCCAAGGCCCTTTGCTACCGAGCGGAATTCAACCGGCAGAAGGTAAGCGGCGATTGTCAAACTGTGCTACGTGTGCCAAAGAAGCACTCTAATAAATATTCAAACACAGTGTTACCGTTCAAACTGTGTGTAATGTTACAGTGGGCAAAAATATTAAATATACTCTGCCTTCTTTTTAGTGAATACTTAGGCCACAGGTGTCAAACTCAAGGCCTGGGGGTCAGAAGTGGCCCGCCACTTCATTTTATATGGCACTGTACTGTAACTTTTCTTACTAAATGTATTCTTTCTTTCTATTTTGGGAGGAAAAAAAATGCATGTACTCCATGTAATCGCAAATTATGTTCACTTACCTATTGTCTAATTATGCAAAAATATATTATCAAACAGTCAAACCATTTTTTTAAAAGAAATAAATCCTAATAATAATGATTTCAAAGCAAGTTATCCATCAAAATGTGCAATGTAAAAGTAGCAATAGATTTCATGGTAAAATTGTCAAATTTACTCTGGTTTTTAACAGCATTTTTTTCTAAATAATGAAAAATAAAGCTGTTTTGGCATTTACAGTAATACAAAAAAACAAAAACTGGCAGCTCAGGTGCCAAAATTTTACTGTAAAATTGCAGGGTTTTTTTACAGTAAAAAAACAGATGTAAATTTTACAGTAAAATTCTGGCAACTGAGCTGCCTTTTTATTTATTTATTTTTTTTAGCATAAAATAGCAGTACTGTATTTCCATTTACAGTAATATACACTAATTTTTTAAATAAAATATTTGCAACTTTCCATATTTTTTTTTACATTTTAGTTTAAAAAAAATCTACTAATAAAATGCATAAAAACTTTGTGTAATAATAGTATTCACTGTTAGAAGTGGCCCTCTGGGGCCAAACATAACTACGATGTGGCTCTCAGTGAAAACGTCTTTGACACCTCTGACTTAGGCCTACTGTGCTACTGTGCTTTGATGTCGGCCATTATGGCGGCACTTGGAAAGCCAAGTGTTTTCTGAGGTGGCACTCGGTGGAAAAGGTTTGAGAAGGACTGCACGAGAAGACATATTGGAAATAGGCGATAACGATAAATTAGTTTTATGGGTGGCTTACAGTGTGCGTAAGGAAAAAACACGTCAAATGTCAATTAGTGACATTGTATTCCTAGCCTCTTCCTGCTCAGTCACTGATAAGAATATGAAGGCAACTCTCTCCATAAACTGTCCCCTGTGACGTGCTGGTCTTATAAGGCGGACATATTGGGTTTTGATACCCGGTCAGAGCCGTGTTAAGAAGGCATGCAAAAATAAAAAATAAAAAAAATCTATTTTTAATTGTCTTCAAAAATTTTTTGATTTTGCACAAAAAAACAATTAATTATTGAACTCTTTATTTCCCATGAATTTTTGTTAATACAAAAGGCGCGTCAAATTAAAATCAAGTTTGGTTTAAAATGTATAAAAAGAGTTGGATAAATAAATAATAATAATAATGTAGGGGGCTCTACATAAAATGTTGCTTTGTGACAAATTAGGATGTAATGAAATAAATAAATACATTTTTAAATAAATGCTTAAATGCGTCATCAGGTGAAATGGAAAGGAAATAAATAAATGTGTTATTAGATATGCCATTTATTGATTAAATGTAAAGTTATATCTATTTATTTAGCTATTTATTTAATCATGTCAAAATGGGATTAACAAATCCTTTAATTATTAATATAATATATATTTATAATTATTTAAGGATATACTTAAACTACAAACTATAAACAACATTTTATGAAATTATTATTTACATATTCACTGATGTAGTTATATGTATTTTGTAATGATTTACTAAATATACTATAATATAATATTGTTTGTTAAATAAGGTGATCATGTGTTCTGATGTTAATAAAGAATCATATTATTATAGCTGAGTCACGGTGCAGGACATTATTGTATTTTCTGTTGTTTATTTACCCATTTAAAATTGTATGGATGGAGAGTATTTTTGGTTTAAAAAGTCTAAGTTCTAATTAATTATTTAACTATTACACGATTTATTCATTATTTATTAGATGGTTTAATTATTTCATGAACCTCAGTCATCAAAGTCCTATTTAATTAGTTCAATAATAAATAAATAGTTGAAAAATATTTAAAGGATTAAAACATGTTTTTAAAAAAATATTTAAATCATGGAAGAAATATTGATTAAATAATTAAATCCACATTTATTGATTCAAATATTTATGTATTTTTACATTTTTATATTTATTTCCAATTGTAACGTATCAATGACACATTTAAGTGATGCCTTACAGATGTATTGACTGTGTAGCCCTGCTTACTGTATATGGTGGCGTAACGGCAGTCATAAAACGCTCCAAGCTCCAAAATAAGAGCGTTCATACGTCGACACAAATGTGCACATGGAGTTAACGCTTCCTGTTTTCCTCATCGGCGATGATCTCATCGGAGTATTCTGAGAGCGTGGCGAATGTGAAACAAAGTGCTTATCCCAGCACCAGGAAGCCTTCAGGGCACAACTCTTACATGAAGGAAGCCGTACTGAACACTTGACAACTCAATTATTTTGCCTTCAAAAGATCACATTGCACGGCTGACATCACAATTCATCCAACGCTTCTTCTTCTTCTTCTTCTTCTTCTTCTTCTTTCCTACCGGACCACACCAACACTTTGGTCCACCACGGAAAATTAGGTCACCTGCAGAGGTGTGCATGGTAACATGCTACATTTACTCTGTTACTTTTACTGAAGTAACTTTTTGGATACATTGTACTTGTCAGAGTAGTTTTACTGCAACATACTTTTTACTTTTACTTGAGTATTTTTGTGAAGAGGAAACTACTTTTACTTTGTTACATTTACTTAAGTACATTTTTGGATACAGTGTCCTTGTCAGAGAAGTTTTACTGCAACTTACTTTTACTCTTAGTTAAGTATTTTTGTAAAGATGAAATATTAATTTTACTTCATCACATTTACTGAAGTAACTTTTTGTAAACATTGTACTTGTCAGAGTAGTTTTAATGCAACATACTTTTTACTTTTACTTGAGTATTTTTGTGAATAGTAAACACTACTTTTATTTTGTTACATTTACTTAAGTAACTTTTTGGATACAGAATAGTTTTACTGCAACATACTTTTACTCTTATTTTAGTATTTTTGTAAAGAAGAAATACAAATTTAATTAATTACATATACTGAAGTAACTTTTTGTAAACATTGTACTTGTCAGAGTAGTTTTAAGGCAACATACTTTTTACTTTTATTTGAGTATTTTTGTGAATAGTAAACACTACTTTTACTTTGTTACACTTACTTAAGTAACTTTTTGGATACATTGTACTTGTCAGAGTAGTTTTACTGCAACATACTTTTACTCTAATTTTAGTATTTTTGTAAAGAAGAAATACAAATTTTACTTAATTACATTTACTTAAGTAACTTTTTATGTAAACATTGTACTTGTCAGAGTACTTTTAATGCAACATACTTTTTACTTTACCTTAGTACTTTTGTAAAGACAAATACTAGTTTTACTCTGGTTTTTTTTTTTTTATGGACATATTGTACTTGAGTATTTTTGTGAATAGTAAACACTACTTGTACTTTATTACATTTACCTAAGTAACTTTTTGGATACATTGTACTTGTTTTAAGATTAAGATTAAAGTACCAATGATTGTCACACACACTAGATGTGGTGAAATTTGTCAGAGTAGTTTTAATGCAACATACTTTTTACGTTTACTTGAGTATTTTTGTGACGTGGAAACTACTTTTACTTTGTTCCATTTACTTAAGTAACTTTTTGGATACATTGTACTTGTCAGAGTAGTTTTACTGCAACATACTTTTACTCTTATTTAAGTATTTTTGTGAAAAGGAAACGCTACTTTTACTTTGTTACATTTACCTAAGTAACTTTTTGGATACATTGTACTTGTCAGAGTAGTTTTACTGCAACATACTTTTTACTTTTACTTGAGTATTTTTGTGAAGAGGAAACTACTTTTACTTTGTTACATTTACTTAAGTACATTTTTGGATACAGTGTCCTTGTCAGAGAAGTTTTACTGCAACTTACTTTTACTCTTAGTTAAGTATTTTTGTAAAGATGAAATATTAATTTTACTTCATCACATTTACTGAAGTAACTTTTTGTAAACATTGTACTTGTCAGAGTAGTTTTAATGCAACATACTTTTTACTTTTACTTGAGTATTTTTGTGAATAGTAAACACTACTTTTATTTTGTTACATTTACTTAAGTAACTTTTTGGATACAGAATAGTTTTACTGCAACATACTTTTACTCTTATTTTAGTATTTTTGTAAAGAAGAAATACAAATTTAATTAATTACATATACTGAAGTAACTTTTTGTAAACATTGTACTTGTCAGAGTAGTTTTAAGGCAACATACTTTTTACTTTTATTTGAGTATTTTTGTGAATAGTAAACACTACTTTTATTTTGTTACATTTACTTAAGTAACTTTTTGGATACAGAATAGTTTTACTGCAACATACTTTTAGTCTTATTTCAGTATTTTTGTAAAGAAGAAATACAAATTTAATTAATTACATATACTGAAGTAACTTTTTGTAAACATTGTACTTGTCAGAGTAGTTTTAAGGCAACATACTTTTTACTTTTATTTGAGTATTTTTGTGAATAGTAAACACTACTTTTACTTTGTTACATTTACTTAAGTAACTTTTTGGATACATTGTACTTGTCAGAGTAGTTTTACTGCAACATACTTTTACTCTAATTTTAGTATTTTTGTAAAGAAGAAATACAAATTTTACTTAATTACATTTAGTTAAGTAACTTTATGTAAACATTGTACTTGTCAGAGTACTTTTAATGCAACATACTTTTTACTTTACCTTAGTACTTTTTTAAAGACAAATACTAGTTTTACTCTGTTTTTTTTTTTTTATGGACATATTGTACTTGAGTATTTTTGTGAATAGTAAACACTACTTGTACTTTATTACATTTACCTAAGTAACTTTTTGGATACATTGTACTTGTTTTAAGATTAAGATTAAAGTACCAATGATTGTCACACACACACTAGATGTGGTGAAATTTGTCAGAGTAGTTTTAATGCAACATACTTTTTACGTTTACTTGAGTATTTTTGTGACGTGGAAACTACTTTTACTTTGTTCCATTTACTTAAATAACTTTTTGGATACATTGTACTTGTCAGAGTAGTTTTACTGCAACATACTTTTACTCTTATTTAAGTATTTTTGTGAAGAGGAAACGCTACTTTTACTTTGTTACATTTACCTAAGTAACTTTTTGGATACATTGTACTTGTCAGAGTAGTTTTACTGCAACATACTTTTACTCTTATTTAAGTATTTTTGTGAAGAGGAAACGCTACTTTTACTTTGTTACATTTACCTAAGTAACTTTTTGGATACATTGTACTTGTCAGAGTAGTTTTACTGCAACATACTTTTTACTTTTACTTGAGTATTTTGTGAAGAGGAAACACTACTTTTACTTTGTTACATTTACTTAAATATCTTTTCGGATACATTGTAATTGTATTGCAACATACTTTGTGAAAACATGTTATGCAGAAAGTTATTAAAAGGGGTGGGGGTGTTGCACTAATATACAACAAAAACTTTAGCCTTACCTCGGACCTAAATAATAAATATAACTCGTTTGAGGTGCTTACTTTGAGGTTTGTCACACCGCTGCCTCTGCACCTGGCTGTCATCTACCGCCCCCCAGGGCCCTATTCGGACTTTATCAATGAATTTTCAGAGTTCGCTGCTGATCTAGTGACGCACGCCGACAATATAATCATAATGGGAGACTTTAACATCCATATGAATACCCCATCGGACCCTCCATGCGTGGCGCTCCAGACTATAATTGATAGCTGTGGTCTTACACAAATAATAAATGAACCCACGCATCGCAACGGTAATACGATAGATCTAGTGCTTGTCAGGGGTGTCACCACCTCCAAAGTTACGATACTCCCGTACACTAAAGTAATGTCCGATCATTACCTTATAAAATTCGAAGTTCTGACTCATTGTCAACAAACTAATAATAATAATAATAACTACTATAGCAGCCGCAACATTAATGCTGCCACAACGACGACTCTTACTGACCTACTGCCTTCGGTAATGGCACCATTCCCAAATTATGTGGGCTCTATTGATAACCTCACTAACAACTTTAACGACGCCCTGCGCGACACCATTGATAGTGTAGCACCGCTAAAGCTAAAAAGGGCCCCTAAAAGGCGTACCCCATGGTTTACAGAAGAAACTAAAGCCCAGAAATTGTCATGTAGAAAGCTGGAACGCAAATGGCGTGCGACTAAACTTGAGGTTTTCCATCAAGCATGGAGTGATAGTTTAATAACTTATAAACGCATGCTTACCTCAGCTAAAGCTAAATATTACTCAAATCTCATCCACCTCAACAAAAATGATCCTAAATTTTTGTTTAGTACAGTAGCATCGCTAACCCAACAAGGGACTCCTCCCAGTAGCTCCACCCACTCAGCAGATGACTTTATGAATTTCTTTAATAAGAAAATTGAAGTAATTAGAAAAGAGATTAAAGACCATGCATCTCAGCTACAACTGGGTTCTATTAACACAAATACGACTGTATATACGACGGACACTGCCCTCCAAAATAGTTTCTCTCTCTTTGATGAAATAACATTGGAGGAATTGTTAAAATGTGTAAATGGGACAAAACAAACAACATGTTTACTTGACCCAATTCCTGGGAAACTTATCAAGGAGCTTTTTGTATTATTAGGTCCATCAGTGTTAAATATTATAAACTTATCACTTTCCTCTGGCACTGTTCCCCTAGCATTCAAAAAAGCGGTTATTCATCCTCTACTCAAAAGACCTAACCTCGATCCTGACCTCATGGTAAACTACCGGCCGGTGTCCCACCTTCCGTTTATCTCGAAAATCCTCGAAAAAATTGTCGCACAGCAGCTAAATGAACACTTAGCGTCTAACAATCTCTGTGAACCTTTTCAATCCGGTTTCAGGGCAAATCACTCTACGGAGACAGCCCTCGCAAAAATGACCAATGATCTATTGCTAACGATGGATTCTGATGCGTCATCTATGTTGCTGCTTCTTGATCTTAGCGCCGCTTTCGATACTGTTGATCATAATATTTTATTAGAGCGTATCAAAACGCGTATTGGGATGACAGACTTAGCCTTGTCTTGGTTTAACTCTTATCTTACTGACAGGATGCAGTGTGTCTCCCATAACAATGTGACCTCGGACTATGTTAAGGTAACGTGCGGAGTTCCCCAGGGTTCGGTTCTTGGCCCTGCACTCTTTAGTATTTACATGCTGCCGCTAGGTGACATCATACGCAAATACGGTGTTAGCTTTCACTGTTATGCTGATGACACCCAACTCTACATGCCCCTAAAGCTGACCAACACGCCGGATTGTAGTCAGCTGGAGGCGTGTCTTAATGAAATTAAACAATGGATGTCCGCTAACTTTTTGCAACTCAACGCTAAGAAAACGGAAATGCTGATTATGGGTCCTGCTCAACACCGACATCTATTTAATAATACCACCTTAACATTTGACAACCAAACAATTAAACAAGGCGACTCGGTAAAGAATCTGGGTATTATCTTCGACCCAACTCTCTCGTTTGAGTCACACATTAAGAGTGTTACTAAAACGGCCTTCTTTCATCTTCGTAATATCGCTAAAATTCATTCCATTTTGTCCACAAATGATGCTGAGATCATTATCCATGCAATCGTTACATCTCGTCTCGATTACTGTAACGTTTTATTTTCGGGCCTCCCTATGTCTAGCATTAAAAGATTACAGATGGTACAAAATGCGGCTGCTAGACTTTTGACAAAAACAAGAAAGTTTGATCATATTACGCCTATACTGGCTCACTTGCACTGGCTTCCTGTGCACCTAAGACGCGACTTTAAGGTTTTACTACTAACGTATAAAATACTACACGGTCAAGCTCCTGCCTATCTTGCCGATTGTATTGTACCATATGTCCCGGCAAGAAATCTGCGTTCAAAGAACTCCGACTTATTAGTGATTCCCAGAGCCCAAAAAAAGTCTGCGGGCTATAGAGCGTTTTCTATTCGGGCTCCAATACTATGGAATGCCCTCCCGGTAAAAGTTAGAGATGCTACCTCAGTAGAAGCATTTAAGTCTCATCTTAAAACTCATTTGTATACTCTAGCCTTTAAATAGACTCCCTTTTTAGACCAGTTGATCTGCCGTTTCTTTTCTTTTCTTTTCTACTCTGCTCCCAACCCGGGGTGGACCGCTAGCCTGTTAATCGGATGGGGACATCTCTACGCTGCTGACCCGTCTCCGCTCGGGATGGTTCCTGCTGGCCCCACCATGGACTGGACTTTCGCTGATGTGTTGGACTTTCACAATATTATGTCAGACCCACTTGACATCCATTGCTTTCGGTCTCCCCTAGAGGGGGGGGGGTTACCCACATATGCGGTCCTCTCCAAGGTTTCTCATAGTCATTCACATTGACGTCCCACTGGGGTGAGTTTTCCTTGCCCGTATGTGGGCTCTGTACCGAGGATGTCGTTGTGGGTTGTACAGCCCTTTGAGACACTTGTGATTTAGGGCTATATAAATAAACATTGATTGATTGATTGATTGATTGAAGTTGCAGATGTATTTCGTGTTTTAGCTAACGTTATGCTAACATTTGCCCTGTTATAACATCATAAGTGCAAATAAATAAATCATAAGTTACTCAGCAGTTACTCAGGCCTTTAGAAGTGTTTTCACTGAACTCTTACTGGAGTAGTTATTTGGATAAATACTTTTTACTCCTATTTTAGTACCATTTTTGGCTACACTTCCCACCTCCGGTGGCTTGAGGCTGGGTGGTGTGCGGTGAGATCCAACATGGTGGGTGTTTGACACGGCTGTGATTAGCCAGTGGCCTGTACTCACCTTCCCTTGCACCCTTAATCACTGAAATAACTCCTTTTGTTTATTCTGCCTCGCCTCAGCGTGACCGCGGCTGAGTGAGGAAGGTCATCGACCTCCACTTCGGCTCGATGTAGCCAGTTAGCAGTGTCGTTGTTCGGACCCCTGGGAACCTCAAAGGTCGAACACACCTTTGTTCGGCTTTCAAAACGTTGACCAGAGCAATTAATACAATTTATTCTCAGATAATTTTTTTATAAATCGGAGCTTGTGCCTAAATGTAGACCTCAGTCAGTCATCGTGTATGGCGACCGTTCATACTTGGTACCAATGGGAATAGATACCAGTACTAATTCACAGTACTTTTTGTGTGTGTTAATAAATATTACTTGTTTTTGATAATAAAATGTAATTTTTATTGCAACATTTAAAAATGAGCCGATTATGATAACTACTGTCCCGTTGTTATGCCTTGTTTTATTACAGAACTACACAGAACTAGGGATGGCTACCGTTCATATTTGAACCGATACGGTACCAGTGGAAATCGATACCAGTACTAATTTGCAGTACTTTTTGTGTGTGTTAATAAATATTACTTGTTTTTGATAACAAATTCTCATTTTTATTGCAACATTTAATAATTAGCCGATTATGATAAATACTGTCCGGTTTTTATGCCTTGTTTTATTACAGAACTACACAGAACTAGGGAGGGCTACCGTTCATATTTGAACCGATACGGTACCAATTGGAATCGATACCAGTACTATTGTGCAGTACTTTTGTGTGTATTAATAAATATTAATTATTTTTGATGATAAAATCTCATTTTTATTGCAACATTTAAAAATGAGCCGATTATGATAACTACTGTCCGGTTGTTATGCCTTATTTTATTACAGAACTACACAGAACTACGGATGGCTACCATTCATATTTGAACCGATACGGTATAAATTGGAATTGATACCAGTACTAATTTGCAGTACTTTTGTGTGTATTAATAAATATTAATTATTTTTGATGATAAAATCTCATTTTTATTGCAACATTTTTCATTATTTCCCAATGTTGTGCCGGCCCAGATCTGGCCCCCAGGCCAAGACCTGTGTTTTATTATCATCATATTATCATTTGCAAGTATGACATTAAGTTGCAGTTACACTTGCAAGTTCAAGACATTAGATGGCAGTAGTGTATAGTTTAAGGTGTGCTTTGTAGGCTTTTGTTGTGCCCTAAAAAGTGTTAATACTGTAAGTATTGCACCTATTACGCACGTTGGATTGTAACGTGTGTCTTGGTTGTAGTTTTCATGAACAAGTTTAAATATGTTGAAATCGCCTTGTAAAAATGATCATCAGTAGCATGTCAATCGCAAAGCCAATGTATGTTAGCATCGAGCTAGCACATTTTTTGGAAAAGAGTAGCCTTGCTTGACTTACGTTGGAGCGTTTTTGAGCCACTCGCTTTGTTGGCATTGAAAATTGCAACACTGCCTAGAGATAGTTTGGCTGAGTCCGCTCTCAGTGCTGCTGGAGTGTCGTCACGCGCAACCCAAGTACCAAAACATGGCACCGTTGGATTTGGATTTACGCGAATCGGCGGGATTCGGTCTGTGCCAAAAAAGTACCCGAATCGGTATCCATCCTTACACGGAACACATGAAATACAAAATAGATTAATTGATAATGAACTGATGACTCAATAATGAGACCACTACGCTGCTTTTTTCTTTTATTTATTTGTATCACTCTCCATTTCTTAGTACATCTTTATCCTAAACGATGGTCGCGGCATTCGAGGATGGGGCAAACGTTGATTTCCCCACTCATCCGTTGTACAATCTCACTTTACTTTCACTTTCCTTTTGTGTGTTACACCGCATTTGTGTTGTCTTCCACCGCACTCATAGTGGTATTTCTCGGGGTACCAATGTCCCAGTTTTTCGGGGTAGGTCTTTTAGGGTTCTTAACCTTTTTGACCTGGGGGCCCGACTTTTCCACTAAAGAGGGGCCCACTCTAAAATAACACAGAGTTAGTCACCTTACTCTTGATTTTAATCGATTTAATAATTACACTTACCTACTTACAGTTTGCCAAATGATATAAAACCATGTGTTAATCACAAAGATTATTATCAAGGCTTAGGTCAGGCTGATTACAAATATACCGCAAATGAAGGGAAATTAATTTACATACAATTACGGATGCGCTAAATTCAATACATTCTAACTAAATTAATAATAAATAATAATATACGTCCATTCATCCATTTTCCCTTTCTTAATTGAGCCGCCAACAAATTTAAAGTGCAAGTGAAAATACAGCTTCATCACTTTAGTCGTAATTTTTGCGCTTAAAAAACTTGGATGATTTTAGTTAGGGATGTCCGATAATGGCTTTTTTGCCGATATTCCGATATTGTCCAACTCTTAATTACCGATACTGATATCAACCGATACCGATACATACAGTCGTGGTATTAACACATTATTATGCCTAATTTTGTTGGGATGCCCCGCTGGATGCATTAAACAATGTAACAAGGTTTTCCAAAATAAATCAACTCAAGTTATGGAAAAAAATACCAACATGGCACTGCCATATTTATTATTGAAGTCACAAAGTGCATTATTTTTTTTAACGTGCCTCAAAACAGCAGCTTGGAATTTGGGACATGCTCTCCCTGAGAGAGCATGAGGAGGTTGAGGTGGGCGGGGTTGAGGTGGGGGGGAGGTGGCAGGGGGTGTATATTGTAGCGTCCCCGAAGAGTTAGTGCTGCAAGGGGTTCTGGGTATTTGTTCTGTTGTGTTTATGTTGTGTTACGTGCGGATGTTCTCCCGAAATGTGTTTGTCATTCTTGTTTGGTGTGGGTTCACAGTGTGGCGCATATTTGTAACAGTGTTAAAGTTGTTTATATGGCTACCCTCAGTGTGACCTGTATGGCTGTTGACCAAGTATGCATTGGATTCACTTGTGTGTGTGAAAAGCCGTAGATATTATATGACTGTGCCGGCACGCAACGGCAGTGCTTTAGATAGATAGATAGTACTTTATTGATTCCTTCAGGAGAGTTCCCTCAGGAAAATTAAGGTTTAGGTTTATTTATTTATTATATTATATTATTATATTATATTATATTATATTATTTATTTAGGTTTATTGGCGTTCTGTACTTCTCCCTACGTCCGTGTACACAGGGGCGTTTTAAAAAGACATAAATGTAACTTTTTGAAACCGATACCGATAATTTTGAAACCGATACCGATAATTTCCGATATTACATTTTACAGCATTTATCGGCCGATAAATTATTATTATCGGACATCTCTAATTTTAGTTCCAAACTTCTTCTGTTAGTTTGATATTGTCTATACTGCCTCTAGTGGTGGAAAAGTTTATCACAACTGAGTACCTGAGTAAAAGGTTAAGAAACACTGCTCTCCAACCCCAAAATCTGCTCTCACGCTGCATTCCATTTACCCCGGAACGGTTTAGGGGTCGGAAATCAAGAAGGCCGCATCCACAAAAGGCTATTCTTGCGCTTGCCTTGTCTGAATGTAACGAAGGCCAGGCAGTGTGGAGAGCAATGTTAGATAACGAGTGCCAGCCCGGGCTTTTAGCTCGGTAGTCAGTGCGCTCGCCTCTCATGCGAATGACTCGGGTTTGAGTTTCGTGTGGAACGGAAATGGCATTGTCCGAACTTAGTGGGTTACATGAAAGTAAACAACTTATTGGAAAATATGCAACTTTTCAACAGGGTGGATGAAGAGGAAACACAGATGCTATTGCTAGCAATGTAGAAAAAATATAGTTTACACTACAGTAATGGAATAGTGATGGTAAATGTGACTCTTTTTACTGACTCGGGTACCTGTGAGTCACTCACTAACATGAATCGATTCACTTGATTCGCTCAGCACAGAGCACAGGCTTAGAACCTTGCACATGATAGTGATAAGTGCACTTCCTACTGATGAACTGCAGCCTTTATTGGCTTAATTACATCCACAGTTGCTACGGTTAGCAACGTTTTTGCCGACCACTCTTCATCAGAGGTGGGTAGAGTACCCAAAGTTTGTACTCAAGTAAGAGTACCGTTACTTTAGGATAATATGACTCAAGTAAAAGTAAAAAAGTAGTCATTGAAATATCCACTTGAGTAAGAGTATAAGTAAGTAATGCCAGAAAAAACTACTCAAATATTGAGTAACTTTATTTAGTAACTATGTTTTAATGGTTCTTGGAGTACAAACGTAGTCAGTGTGTGTGTGTGTGTGTGTGTGTGTGTGTGTGTGTGTGTGTTCTGGTATTTCTACCCTTCTTGAGACATCAACAAGGAAAAGTACCGTCCATATGAGGACCGGTGAACAAGTTAGGACATAAATCATGGTCCCTATACGGAAAACCATTGAATCTAATAGAGAGCCAAATACTAGAGTCCGTGAACATTGCTTCAAAGTCGGGATTTTTTGTTGATTTAATGTGCATACAAAAGTAAACATTGACAGGTGCAAAGGCAGCAATATATGATAAAATAAGACGTCAGCTAAAGAAGGACTTCCCTATTCATCCCCGAAAAACCCGCCAGGTGAACAGCTGATTTTACGACTTCCGGTGCTGACGTAAGACAACCCGCATCCCATATGTGACCATAGGATGAACAAATGCGCTACGATACTGAGACTATAGTGGCCATTAACACTTAGCGTCTACAGTTGGGTTGCCCAAAGTGCGGAACAGGGGCCATCTGTGGTCCGTGACTCCTTTGTCATCGGCCTTAAGCACATTACAAAAAAAAAATTGAGATCTCATTTGCACCCCTGGTGGTGAAATCTATCAAAATTAGGGTGGTCCCAAAAAGGAGGGATTTTTCAAATTGACTGTGTGTCGGTTTTAAAAGTGCTCCCCCTCTGGCCAACATATGTAATAACAAGCGTGTGTAAGAAATTGAAATGCGCCCCCTTTGGCCAAAATGTATATAAAAAAAATAAAATGTATATAGAGACATACTGTAATAACTTGGAGTAAATAATGAAGATTAAAAAACAATTAAACACAAAAAAATAATAATACTAAAAGCAGTCTTTTTCTCACTCTGTCGACTTTTTTCTTATAAAATTGGGAACAATTTCTCATAGTCTTTCTGTTTCTGTAATATTGCAATATTTTCTCATAAAATTATTACTTCTTTATTTAAAATTATTAATTTTTTAATGCAAAATGGTGACATTTGTCATAAAATTCGGACTTTTATCACAATATTGCCATTTTTTGTTTTGTTTTTGTAAAATAGTGAATTATTTTGAGTAAAATTATGACTTTTTTCATAATTTTGCCAAGTAAAATTCCGATTATTATTATAATATTGCCAAAATGTTTAAGTTTTCTTATACAATTGTGACTTTTGTCGAATAAAATTACGACTCTTTTCATAAAATTGCCAAAATGTTAAGCTTTTGTTGGAAAATTGCAACGTTATTGAGTAATATTCCAACTTTTATCATAATATTGCAAAAATGTTCAGTTTTTCTTATAACATTTTGACTTGCGTTGAGTAAAATTACGACTTTTATTATAATATTGCCAACATTCTAAGTTTTTCTTGTGAAATTGTGACCTTTTTGTGAAATTCCAACACATTTTTCACAACAACTTTTTTTATATTTCCATAGTATGTATATATTATTAATGTTGTAAATACAAATCTTTATATATCTAGAAAAATATTTTTTTCGGAGGTCTCTCCCAGGCCCCTCTGCAGTGGAAAAGTTGGGTTCTGAAGTCAAAAAGGTTCAGAACCCCTGCTTTAAAATACTGACCTAATTCAGCTTCTATATGTGCTTGTTTGCGTTTGATTGGTGGGATGGAGTCAAGCGTCACTTGTGTTTCAGTTGGATTGGTCAAACAGAGTCATGTGACAGGGCCTGCCGGAAGAAGGCTCGCTGACATATGAGTACGGCTTTGCGAGCCTTAACTAATAGGTTATAAATAATAGTGATAAAAATAAACGTAACCTACTTTTAAGATGGCGCTGAGTGTTCGGATCATTGAGTTTTAGGTGTAAACCGTACCGGTGTTAGTGTCAGTGGGACCGTCGTTCACTTCGTAGTTTGTCATCCGTGATGGTCGTCAAACGCCGAACTGTGACACTTTATGAAAACACAGTTAGACGAGCAGGGGCCTAATTCATTACATACTACAAGCAGGGCCGTAACTCGAAGTTGACAAATACCAAAGTCAGAAAATTGGTGGTCCAAACGGAGGTTTGAAAGGCTGACATCATGTGTATGCCAGCACCAAATAAATAATATTACCTTGGGCAACATAATGAATTTCCAGAATAACAAAAGCTGTCATTGAGGTAGAACTATCACGTGTTTTGTCAGCTAACATTTTTGACAATCAGCATGATTTTGTAACAGTCCATTTTTTATTAATATGCTGAAGTTTTACCCTATTAAACAACATTTCAACCAACATTTAAAAACCTTAATAAAATGTGAATTGTGACATGGTTTTGAACTCGAGACCCTTTACTTTGAAACTCAAGGACTAATCACGCGTGCCACTGGAAGTAGGGGAAAATTTGTTACCATTTGGGGTTAAAAAAAAAAATGTATGAAGCGCCTTGTCATTCAATAATTTACATTACGGGATGAAGAAACAGAAGCTCCAGAAGTTTTTTGATGGTTGATGTTTCTTCTTCTGAAATATTTTCATTCCTGAGTTTTATTTCTTTACACTTCTTTCTTTATTTAGGTTTGTAAGACGGAAAATCTAAAAATAAAATAAACATTACAAAAGTATAAAGTCCATTGTGTGTTTTACATAAACAAAATAGAAGGTTTATTGTTAGTACAGTCCAGTGGCGTGCGGTGAGGTTCATGTCTGGTGAGGCACAGACTTCATCACAGTCAGATTTACAAAACATATGAACCCGAAAGAGTATCTTATTCACCATGTGATTGGCAGCAGTTAACGGGTTGTGTTTAAAAGCTCATACCAGCATTCTTCCCTGCTTGGCACTCAGCATCAAGGGTTGGAATTGGGGGTTAAATCACCAAAAATTATTCCCAGGCACGGCGCCGCTGCTGCCCACTGCTCCCCTCACCTCCCAGGGGGTGAACAAGGGGATGGGTCAAATGCAGAGGAGAAATGGCGCTCCCGTCGGGGGTGTATTCTGCGGCGGAGGTGCTTGGCACCAGGAGGCGGGGTTATGAGACGAGCCTCCAGTTTTATGATCGCTCAGCACAAGAAATACGTTACACACATACAGTTGTTGACAAAATACACTGTACATTATATACCTCAGCTAACTAAACTATGGAAATGTATAATATAATTCATATAGCAATACAGTCTCACTGCACAGCAGGCCAGCAGTTAGCCCAGTCATTGTGCACAATCCATGTTGAGGCACAAATCAGTGACGTGCCTCAACTGGCTGCTGATCACCGCACC
Source organism: Entelurus aequoreus (assembly GCF_033978785.1). Lineage (NCBI taxonomy): Eukaryota > Metazoa > Chordata > Actinopteri > Syngnathiformes > Syngnathidae > Entelurus > Entelurus aequoreus. The sequence continues at coordinate 76,790,787 of NC_084731.1, read as the reverse complement.
GTCTCTTCTCAGTATTTGAACGGCAAATGTGAAAATAAAAATACAAATAATCTAAAACTGGTGAAGTTAAATGGAAAATAACTTTAGTATAATCACTGGATACATATAACAATTTAATTAATTTTTTTTCTTTTTACTTTTTTTTTTCTTTCCATGATGGCAGGTGAGGCCGTGCCTCCCCTGCCTCTAGTGACTGCACGCCACTGGTACAGTCACACAATAAACTACAGAAGTTTACGCGTATAGAAATTAAACATCAAGCATTACACACGTGTGTGGCTCAACACAATTAAACCTAAGGTGTAGCTTTATCGCCCTCTCTTGTGCTAACAACATAATAGGGCTGTGAATCTTTGGGCAACACACAATTTGATTCGGTTCTTTGGGGTAACGATTCGATTAAAAAAAAAACTTTTTTTTTATAAAATTGGGTGCCAGTTCTATGATTACCGACATTCCTCAATAAAATAGATAAAAAGCTGTGATGCATTTTTAGATTATTGAAAGAAAACTGGTTTTGTTTAATAAAATTCTGCCCAAACATTTAATAAAGTCAAATACAAATAAGACGAGAGAAGTATCCAACATTTGTCTTTTCTAAAGTAAATGTTTACAGCAGATATAGATCATCTACATCAACAATATGATTTGTCTGAGTAGCTGGACAGGACAGATATTAAAAATACATACATATATATATACACACTAGGGTTGTACTAGTGTAGTATCGCGGTACTAATGAATCAAAAACGGTACTATACTCTGTTTGAAAAGTACTGGTTCCCCAAATTATTATAATTTTTTTTAACGGGCATGACGGCTCGTCGTCACGTCATGACATTGCTGGTTTTACGAGCAGAGGAGCATGTTCGGCAGCGCACACACACAGAGTACTTACAAGCAGACACAGTGTGTAGACAGAAAAGGGAGAATGGACACAATTTGGTCTAAAAACTAAGATTAAGATTAAGGTGAAGTTATAACACTGAAACGCCCTCAGGAAGAGGTGCTTTAAAACATGGCTAGTTATCTAGCAGCTAACATCCATCCGCAGTTGGCAGTGTTTTAGCTACTTCTAAATCACTAATCCTCGCCTCCATGGCGACAAATAAAGTGAGTTTCTTACAAGTATTATTATCACTGGAGGACGAGGAATAGCTAAAAATGCTTCACTACACACCGTAGGAGGATACAATAGCTCACCGCTAACAGGCTAGCGCTCCTCAATGTAAACAAATGCCATGGGTGGATCTACACCTGACATCCACTGTAATGATACCAAGTACAAGAGTGTATCTAGTTGATACTACAATGATTACATTGATATTTTTTTCCTTTTTTTAAAATGTATATTATGTTTATAAACTCAGGAAATATGTCCCTGGACACATGAGGACTTTGAATATGACCAATGTATGATCCTGTAACTACTTGGTATCGGATCGATACCTACATTTGTGGTATCATCCAAAACTAATGTAAAGTATCAAAATACAGAAGAATAAATGATTATTACATTTTAACAGAAGTGTAGATAGAACTTGTTAAACTAGAAAGTAAGCAGATACTAACAGTAAATTAACAAGTAGATTAATAATCAATTTTTACAGTTTGTCCCTCATAATGTTGACAAAATAATAGAATGATAAATGACACAACATGTTACTGCATGCCAGCAGACTAATTATGAGTCTTTGTTTGTTTATTTACTACTAAAAGACAAGTTGTCTAGTATGTTCACTATTTTATTTAAGGACTGAATTGCAATAATAAACATATGTTTAATGTGCCCTAAGATTTTTTTGTTCAACAAAAGCCAACAATGACATTTTTTGTGGTCCCCTTTATTTAGAAAAGTATCGAAATACATTTTGGTACCGGGACAACCCTAATACACACACATAAATATATATAATTTTTCAATCAATTAAGAATCGTTTAACATAAAAATTGCAATTAATTTGAAAATAACACCCTTGGCAGAGTTAAATATAGCAAACATGCTTCTAAATTTCGGACGAAAGCGTTTTCCATTGCAATTAAGTCTTGGAGCATCTCCAGCGATCATTAGTTAATGCCAGCAATCATTAGCACCGGAGCATGGAAACATCTTTTGGGAAAACGAGCAAACATTTGACCTCCGTTTATGTCACTTTCACCGAGCACGGGCCTCCTGCCCGCCCTAAATCTTCCCCGGTTACACGATGCTGCAGTCACAGGGGCTATAAACAAAAATTGCCCAGGTTTATTTTCTCACCCCGGCTAGCTCACCCCGGAGCTATGGCGCTGGTGCAGACAACATAGCTTTGTCACAGGCTGTTGTCGCTGCCGTCATGCATCAAAAAGCCAGTCTTTGGCCCCGTGACAGCTCCGCACGGTGACGCGAGCGTTCATCCGCAGTGATAAATGATGGCGTTATCCTTGTGCTCCTGTCATCGAGGCGGTGTGAGGTTTCAGCATGGCCCCAGGTGTAGGATATCTGACCTATATTTATAGGATGGATCCAGTAAAAAGCTGTTTATTTTCGGATCCCTCTGGCGGCCTATTACTCATCACACACTAAAATGCTCTACTGGTGTCATGAGGACAGCATGTTTTTATCACATGAACCAATGAAATGAATACCAATCACAGTCATCATACACTAGATCAGGGGTGTCAAACTCGTTTTAATTGAGGGCCACTTCTAACAATGATTGATATTATTACACAATTGCCTATGAATTTGTCAATTTTTTTTTACATTTTACAGTAAAAAACTGACAGGTCAGTCGCAAACATTTTAACGTAAAATGTAGTGTTTTTTTCAGCATGTTACTGTAAATGGAAAAACAGTACCACTGTTTTTCACGGCACACAACTGGCAGCTCTGTAACGACCTGGTCGCATCGTGGTGCGGTGGTGTTCTCCCAAGGATGCAGACGGCTCGGACACAGCTTGCAGGTAGGAAAATGATTTATTTCCACAAATAAATCAGACAGAAAAAAAACAAAAACGACTAGCGTGGGAGCTAGTAAGCAAAATAATATAGCATGAGAGCTAACAGGAAACAAGGTGGTCGTTAGTTGTTGCATGAAAGCAAATTAGGAAGCCAGGCAGAGTGCTGCCCGGGCAAAGACTAAATAGCCCTCTGATTAGTGCCCGGACAACAGGTGAGCGTCCGAACACTAACCAGAGGCAGCTGAGCATAATCTGCCGTCATGGCAACAGAAACAAACAAACACGTGACACTAAACTGTAAACAAACTGATCCGAGCAGCGGATCCTAACAGTACCCCCCCCTAAAAGGACAGATTCCAGATGTCCCTAGAAAAACAAAAAAAAACAACTGGAACCCAAAAAAAACAAGCAATAGTTCACGAGTCAAGGGCGGGCGGGGGGGTGACTTGGTGGTGGGTCGCCAGGCCACGTGTCCCCGAATCCACCGGGGAAGGGTCAGGTGGAACGCCGCCGCCGCTGGCGAGGCGGGCGAGGCGGGCGACCACGGTAAGGCCACATTCGTGGCCGCCGAGAAGGTGGGCGTGAGTGGCGCCAGAATCTCAGCAGCCTCTGAGTCCTTGGAGAGAGCTGCTTGCGCAGCCGGACCACTCGAGGTCGCTGAGACGTCGCCGTGGAAGCGGTAGGTGTCGACGTCGCTGTCGTGGCAGCCGGAGTCGCCGCTGTCGTGGCAGCAGGAGTCGCCGCTGTCGTGGCAGCAGGAGTCGCCGCTGTCGTGGCAGCAGGAGTCGCCGCTGTCGTGGCAGCAGGAGTCGCCGCTGTCGTGGCAGCAGGAGTCGCCGCTGTCGTGGCAGCAGGAGTCGCCGCTGTCGTGGCAGCCGGAGCCGCTGTCGTGGCAGCCGGAGTCGCTGTCGTGGCAGCCGGAGTCGCTGTCGTGGCAGCCGGAGTCGCTGTCGTGGCAGCAGGAGTCGCTGTCGTGGCAGCCGGAGTCGCTGTCGTGGCAGCCGGAGTCGCTGTCGTGGCAGCAGGAGTCGCTGTCGTGGCAGCCGGAGTCGCTGTCGTGGCAGCCGGTGCTGGTGCGAGAACCAGTCGTGGTGCAGGTACTGGTGCGAGAACCAGTCGTGGTGCAGGTACTGGTGCGAGAACCAGTCGTGGTGCAGGTACTGGTGCGAGAACCAGTCGTGGTGCAGGTACTGGTGCGAGAACCAGTCGTGGTGCAGGTACTGGTGCGAGAACCAGTCGTGGTGCAGGTACTGGTGCGAGAACCAGTCGTGGTGCAGGTACTGGTGCGAGAACCAGTCGTGGTGCAGGTACTGGTGCGGGGACCAGTCGTGGTGCAGGTACTGGTGCGGGGACCAGTCGTGGTGCAGGTACTGGTGCGGGGACCAGTCGTGGTGCAGGTACTGGTGCGGGGACCAGCCGAGGTGCAGGTACTGGTGCGGGGACCAGCCGAGGTGCAGGTACTGGTGCGGGAACCAGCCGAGGTGCAGGTACTGGTGCGGGAACCAGCCGAGGTGCAGGTACTGGTGTGGGAACCAGCCGAGGTGCAGGTACTGGTGTGAGAACCAGGCGAGGTGCAGGTACTGGTGTGGGAACCAGCCGAGGTGCAGGTACTGGTGTGGGAACCAGCCGAGGTGCAGGTACTGGTGTGGGAACCAGCCGAGGTGCAGGTACTGGTGTGGGAACCAGCCGAGGTGCAGGTACTGGTACCTGTGGTGGAGCTGGTGCTAGCCTTAGCCTAGGCGCTAGCTTAGGTGCAGGTGGCCTAGCTGGCGGTTGCGGCTTAGCAGGCCGTCGGACTGGTGGCGGTGGCCGAGCAGGAGGTTGCGGCTTAGCACGCCGTTGTGCCACCCCACTCGCACAGCTCCCAGTACTAGCCCCCCCCTCAAAAAGCGGATCCCAGACGCGCTCCTTGCGGATTGGAACCGTCTTCAAGGGTGGGCGGAGGGAGGTCGGGGGGAGGGCTGAATCCTCTCCTCTAAATTGTCCAAACTGTCTATTGTCACCCCACACTTGAGACTGGGACTGACTAGATTTAGTCCTTAAAAAAATGTCCTGGTAATGTTTTATCTTAGAATTAAAGTCACTTGAAAATGGCTGGCAGGAAGAATTGACATGATGTCTAAAAAAGTCTTTGTCTATGACGTCATCCAAAATGGACGGGACAACGTCATCAAGCGGCGTGTCATCAGGGGGTGCCGACGGAATGACGTCATAGCTGCAGTCCCAGTGATTGACAGGCCAGTCATAACAATCATCGGTAAGGTAGTTGATGGGATTAACAGACCTTTGAAGAGGGAAATCTTGGGCTGAATGTAGCTTGCTGTGTACCGGCGGAGGAGTTTGAGGGAGTGGCGCGTCTTGGCGGCGAAGTGAAGACCTCTTGGGTGGCTTCCGTCTTCGCTGACGCGTCCGGTGGTGCGGAGGTGTGGCGATGTCCTCGGGCCAAACGGAGTGGATTGGGACCAACTTTCCGTTAGGACCCCAGATCAGGTCCTGGCGCTCCGAGGGGGAGTAGCGGAGAGTCTCCGCCTCCATCGCTCGCAACACCATCCACGCACCTTCGTCCCTCTCCTCCGACATGCTCGCTGCGAGAGAACTTCTTCTTGCTGGCTTCCTACTGTAACGACCTGGTCGCATCGTGGTGCGGTGGTGTTCTCCCAAGGATGCAGACGGCTCGGACACAGCTTGCAGGTAGGAAAATGATTTATTTCCACAAATAAATCAGACAGAAAAAAAACAAAAACGACTAGCGTGGGAGCTAGTAAGCAAAATAATATAGCATGAGAGCTAACAGGAAACAAGGTGGTCGTTAGTTGTTGCATGAAAGCAAATTAGGAAGCCAGGCAGAGTGCTGCCCGGGCAAAGACTAAATAGCCCTCTGATTAGTGCCCGGACAACAGGTGAGCGTCCGAACACTAACCAGAGGCAGCTGAGCATAATCTGCCGTCATGGCAACAGAAACAAACAAACACGTGACACTAAACTGTAAACAAACTGATCCGAGCAGCGGATCCTAACAAGCTCAGTTGATAGAATTTTACTGTAAATTTTACAGTGTTTTTTTTTTACTGTAAATATAAAACTGCATTTTTACAGCAAAAATTTGGTGACTTGAGTGCCGGATTTATTGTAAAAATGACAACTGTAGATTTTACCGTGTACTAGTGTTGTCCCGATACCAATATTATGGTACCGGTACCAAAATGATTTTGATACTTTTCGGTACTTTTCAATACTTTTCTAAATAAAGGGGACCAAAAAAATGTCATTATTGGCTTTATTTTAACAAAAAATCTCAGGGTACAATAAACATTTGTTTATTATTGCAAGTTTGTCCTTAAATAAAATAGTGAACATACAAGACAACTTGTCTTTTAGTAGTAAGTAAACAAACAAAGACTCTTTATTTAGTCTGCTGTCATATGCAGTAACATATTGTGTCATTTATTATTCTATTATTTTGTCAACATTATGAGGGACAAACTGTAAAAAATAATTATTAATCTACTTGTTCATCTACTGTTAATATCTGCTTAGTTTCTCTTTTAACATGTTCTATCTGCACTTCTGTTAAAATGTAATAACCACTTATTCTTCTGTTGTTTGATACTTTACATTAGTTATGGATGATACCACAAATTTGGGTATCCATCAGATACCAAGTCGTTACAGGATCATACATTGGTCGTATTCAAAGTCCTCATGTGTCCAGGGACATATTTCCTGAGTAGATGTTGTGATGCCAAAAAATATCGACGTAATCATAGTAGTATCGACTAGATACATTCCTGTACTTGGTATCATTACAGTGGATATTAAGTGTAGATCCACCAGTGGCGTTTCTTTACATTTTGACGCCGGTGAGCTACGGTGTGTAGTGAAGCATGTTTAGCTATTCCTCCTCCTGCAGTGATAATGGTACTTGTAAGAAACGTACTTTATTTGTCGCCATGGAGACAAGTATTGGTGATTTAGAAGTAGCTAAAACACTGCCGACTGCGAATGGACGTTCGCTGCTAGCTAGCTAGCCATGTTTTAAAGCACCTCTTCCTAAGGGCGTTTCAGTGTTATAACTTCACTTTTATCGTAAGTTTTTAAGCCAAAATGCGGTCGTTCTCCCTTTTCTGTCTACACACTGTGTCTGCTTGTAAGTAATAATAATAATAATAATAATGGATTAGATTTATATAGCGCTTTTCTAGGCACTGAAAGCACTTCACAGAGAAGTGAGAACCCATCATTCATTTTTACAACTCATTCATTCATTCGGTGTGAGTGGCACCGGGGGCAAGGGTGAAGTGTCCTGCTCAAGGACACAACGGCAGCGATTCTTTGGATGGTAAGAGGCGGGGAGCAAACCTGTAACCCTCAGGTTTCTGGCACGGCCGCTCTACCCACTACGCCATACCGCCCCCAAGTAACGTTAGCAACAAAAAAACTCAATGTACTTTTAAAATAAATCAATAAACGAGACATATATTTAATTCCAATTAAAATGTATTAATGACACAATGAAGTCACTCTTTAAAGAGGTATTTATTAGACCCTCCAAATACTGAAGTGTGCTACAGCTGCTGTGTAAACGGGATAATATGCAGGATAATAAAGTTACTTGGTGCTTCACAGCATGCCATCAATCACACGCTGAAGAAAAACACAATCAAGTTCGATAAAAATTCAAGTGCAAGGGCGTCAATTCACGAATCAGTCGGTAAAATAAAATAGCAACCTTTAAACTTTAAACTTCCCCACATAAAAACTTGACAGCACAAATGTTTTTTTCATCAGGAATTTAAATGGAGGAAATGATTCAACTTCAGGAGTAACATAAAAGTACTTGCTAGTTTTAAAGTGGAACTGTGCTTTTTTGGCAATTGTTCCCATGGTCCCCAATCCTCATGTGAGACAATAACACACGTATTTCCCTTTTTTGTACATTCTCAATAGCAAAAAATTGCTAGTACAAGGCGGCTGATAATGCAGGTCATTGGATTCCTCTATTCCGCCCTTAAAGCTCCCCCAAACACCCCCAAATCCAATGGTATTATTATTACTATTTTTTTGTTGTTAATTTATTTATTTATTTTTATTTTTTTGTCATAAAAAAATACAATCATGCATGCTTACGGACTGTATCCCTGCAGACTGTATTGATATATATTGATATATAGTATAGGAACCAGAAATATTAATAACAGAAAGAAACAAGCCTTTTGTGTGAATGAGTGTAAATGGGGGAGGGAGGTTTTTTGGGTTGGTGCACTAATTGTAAGTGTATCTTGTGTTTTTTATGTTGATTTAATAAATAAATAAAAAATATATGTATATATATATATTTATTTATTTTTTATTTTTTAAATTTCTTGTGCGGCCCGGTACCAATCGATCCAAGGACCGGTACCGGGCCGCGGCCCTGTGGTTGGGGACCACTGCTATATATAACTTGGTACTTGACACATGCAAATTGTCAGCGTGTTGGTGTGCTAACTTTTTCAGCTAATTTACAGGTGTAGACCTCCGAATCGTGTTACTCGGCACTTGAGTTTGAGTTTGAGTTTGAGTTTATTTCGAACATGCAATCATACACACATGATACATCACAATTTCCAGTTTCACTTTTCAACATGTTCGAAAAGGAGTAGGAAGAAGCAGAGCTTATTTAATCCTCCCTCTTCTTTTACATAACAGTTGCTAAAACTTTTGTTCACTTCCTTTTCTCAATTTATTCACAATATACTCCATAAGTAATCACAATAAAAATAAACAAATAAATAATAATTGGTGAAGTAAGTCATATTACATATAATGAGATAAGTAAGATTATTTTGAGAACGAAAGAATGGATGGATGGAATAAATCCAAAATGTTTATCATGGTTCTTCTTCTTTGTACTTTGTAAACACTTTAAGTTTGAAGAGTTTCTTGAAGTGGATCATATTAGTACATTGTTTGATTGCTTTACTTAATCCATTCCATCATCTAATTCCACATACTGATATACTGAAGGTCTTAAGTGTTGCACGTGCATACAGATGTTTTAAATTACATTTTTCTCTGACACATGGTAACTGTGAGCATGATATCTTTTACAGCTAATTTTACAGTCAAATAAGTTGGTATTTGCCACATGCTTACATTCTAGCATGCTAACACTAGCTTGGTAACATTAGCGTGCTAACTTTTTCAAAGATCATTTGTAGATGTTCACCTCAGAGTCACATGCAGGTAACCTGGTATTTGACACATGATAACTGTTAGCATACTAACATGCTAACATTAACATGCTAACATTTTTAGAAAATTTTGCAGTCCTACACTTAAGAGTCATATAACTTGGTACTTGGCGCATTTTAACAGGCGTACACCTCAGAGTCATATAAGTCGGTACGTGGCGCATGTTAACTGTTAGCACACTAGCAAGCTACATCATCATGCTAACTTTTTTTAATCTAATTTTGCAGACAACATATAACTTGGTGGTTTATACATGCAAACATTAGCCTGATAACTTGTTTAGCTAATTTTCCAGGTTTAAGTCCTCAGAGTCATATAACTTGGTACTTGACACATGCTAACTGTCAGCGTGCTGGCGTGCTTACTTTTTCAGCTCATTCTACAGGTGGAGAGCTCCGAAATCATGTTACTCGGCACTTGACACATGCTGACTGTTATTAAGATATCTTTTTTAGCCAATTTTACGGTCAAATAGCTTGGTGTTTACCACATGCTAACACTAGTAGGTTAACATTAGCGTGCTAACTTTTTTTGGGGGGGCTAATTTTGCAGACGTCGCCTCAGAGTCATACGCAGGTAACTTGGTACTAGACACATGCTAACTGTTAGCATACTAGCATGCTAACGTCAGCAAGTTAATGTTTAAAAGCCTACTGAAACCCACTACTACCGACCACGCAGTCTGATAGTTTATATATCAATGAAGAAATCTTAACATTGCAACACATGCCAATACGGCCAGGTTAACTTATAAAGTGCAATTTTAAATTTCCAGCGAAACTTCCGGTTCAAAACGTCTATGTATGATGACGTATGCGTGTGACGTCAATTGCATCCAATACAAAAAGCTCTGTTTTCATCTCAAAATTCCACAGTATTCTGGACATCTGTGTTGGTGAATCTTTTGCAATTTGTTTAATGAACAATGAAGACTGCAAAGAAGAAAGTTGTCGGTGGGATCGGTGTATTAGCGGCGGACTACAGCAACACAACCAGGAGGACTTTGAGATGGATAGCAGACGCGCTAGTCGCCGACCTCACCTTGACTTCCTCCGTCTCCGGGCCGCCGACCGCATCTATGATAGGGTGAAGTCCTTCATCGCTCCGTCGATCGCTGGAACGCAGGTGAGCACGGGTGTTGATGAGCAGATGAGGGCCGGCGTAGGTGGATAGCTAATGTTTTTAGCATAGCTCTGTGAGGTCCCGTTGCTAAGTTAGCTTCAATGGCGTCGTTAGCAACAGCATTGTTAAGCTTCGCCAGCCTGGAAAGCATTAACCGTGTAGTTACATGTCCATGGTTTAATAGTATTGTTGATTTTCTGTCTATCCTTCCAGTCAGGGGTTTATTTCTTTTGTTTCTATCTGCATTTAAGCCCGATGCTATCACGTTAGCTCCGTAGCTAAAGAGCTTCGCCGAAGTATTGTCGTGGAGATAAAAGTCACTGTGAATGTCCATTTTGCGTTCTCTTCTCTCATTTTCAAGAGGATATAGTATCCGAGGTGGTTTAAAATACAAATCCGTGATCCACAATAGAAAAAGGAGAAAGTGTGGAATCCAATGAACCCTTGTACCTAAGTTACGGTCAGAGCGAAAAAAGATACGTCCTACACTGCACTCTAGTCCTTCACTCTCACGTTCGTCATCCACAAATCTTTCATCCTCGCTCAAATTAATGGGGTAATTGTCGCTTTCTCTGTCCGAATCGCTCTCTCTGCATTGTAAACAATGGGGAAATGTGAGGAGCCCTTCAACCTGTGACGTCACGCTACTTCCGGTACAGGCAAGGCTTTTTTTATCAGCGACCAAAAGTTGCGAACTTTATCGTCGATGTTCTCTATTAAATCCTTTCAGCAAAAATATGGCAATATCGCGAAATGATCAAGTATGACACATAGAATAGATCTGCTATCCCCGTTTAAATAAAAACATTTAATTTCAGTAGGCCTTTAAAGCTCAGTTTGCAGGCATACACTTTGGAGTCACATAACGTGGTACTTGACACATGCTAACTGTTAGCATACTAACGTTAACATGTTATTGTTTAGAGCTCATTTTGCAGGCATACACTTTAGAGTCACATAACTTGGCACTTGACACACGCTAACTGATAGAATACTATCATGCTAGCGTTAACATGCTAATGTTTAGAGCTCATTTTGCAGGCATACACTTTAGAGTCACATGACACATGCTAACTGTGAGCATACAAGCATGCTAACGTCAACGTGCTAATTTTTAGAACTCGTTTTGCAGGTGTACACTTTAGTGTCATATAACTTGATACTTGACACATGGTAACTATTAGAATACTATCATGCTAACATTAACATGCTAATGTTAGGAGCTCATTTTGTAGGCATACACTTTAGAGTCACATAACTTGGTACTGGACACATGCTAACTGTTAGCATACTATCATTCTAACATTAACATGCTAATGTTTAGAGCTCATTTCGCAGGCATACACTTTAGAACAGTGGTTCTTAACCTTGTTTGAGGTACCGAACCCCACCAGTTTCATATGCACATTCACCAAACCCGAACCGTAATCATAAAATTATGTTATTATATTAAAGAAATACTAATAAAGATATATTTTACAAACAGAAAGTTACAGGAATGTACACATGATCCCATGTTTACATCTCATTGTGCAACATGTGAATGTTTTGGTGGGAACTAAATGCGATATCTGAAAGGGGGACACATTATTTCCAAAGTAGGACCTCCACCCAGACATATAATACTAGTACACGGCTCATGAAAAACAATATGTTATAGTCATTGTAAGTGGGCCAAAAAAACCCTCATATTAGAAAATAATCTCATGGAAATGACTGCTGTGATTTGATTACAATAATAAAACATTGAACTTGTTATTTAGTCAGGTTTGGGACAGGTGTGCTGCAGGTGTGACCACAGTGCATGTGCACGTCTGACGTCGCTCACATGTGCTCCACCGAATGCTCAAGGAGTTTTTGCGTTTGCTCACGCATATGGAAAATTAGAGGGAACATTATTTGGGAGTATCCATAATACGCCGACAGGGAGAAGTTTTTATTTACACGATGAGTCGGGTGTGTCTTGACCTCCGCGGCGGAGGCTCTGCCGAACCCCTGAGGCCGACTCCGCCTCAGGGGTTCAAAATTCAACCGAAAAAAAGAAGACAAAAACTAGCTAATTCGAATCTTTTCGAAAAAAAATAAAAAAATAATTTATGGAACATCATTAGTAATTTTTCCTGATTAAGATTAATTTTAAAATGTTGATGACATGTTTTAATTAGGTTAAAATCCAATCTACACTTTGTTAGAATATATAACAAATTGGACCAAGCTATATTTCTAACAAAGACAAATCATTATTTCTTCTTGATTTTCCAGAACAAATTTTTTAAAAGAAATTCAAAAGACTTTGAAATAAGATTTAAATTTGATTCTACAGATTTTCTAGATTTGCCAGAATAATTTTTTTGAATTTGAATTATAATAAGTTTGAAGAAATATTTCACAAATATCCTTCGTCGAAAAAACAAAAGCTAAAATGAAGAATTAAATCAAAATTTATTTATTATTCTTTACAATAAAAAAAATAAATTTACTTGAAAATTGTTTTAAATTGTCAGGAAAGAAGAGGAAGGAATTTATAAGGTAAAAAGGTATATGTGTTTAAAAATCCTAAAATCATTTTTAAGGTTGTATTTTTTCTCTAAAATTGTCTTTGAAAGTTATAAGAAGCAAAGTAAAAAAATTCAAACAAAGCGAGATCAGCTTGCTAGTAAATAAATAAAATTTAAAAAATAGAGACAGCTCACTGATAAGTGCTGCTATTTGAGCTATTTTTAGAACAGGCCAGCGGGCTACTCATCTGGTCCTTACGGGCTACCTGGTGCCCGCGGGCACCGCGTTGGTGACCCCTGCTTTAGAGTCACATAACAATAGCATATTTTCTAAATCGCCCCAATCTGGCCAGTGCGCTTCCCATTAGCATTTCAGTTCGCCTTCAACTATTTAGCATTCACAATATCACATTGTAATTCATATAGAATGAGAGTTTTTGTGGCCTCGCACCGCACCTGCGTGGTTTTGCACGCAGGTGCCTGGGGGGTGCCCCCCCCCCCCCCCCCCAGGGACCTCCGTTACACTGCAATGTGCATTTTCAAAAGCAGGTGCTGCGTCTCTTAAATGACTCTTTGCTGCGCACCGTTTCCACGCGTGTGCTCGGCCCCGACGACAAAAAAACAAAGAGAAGCGGGATTTCAAAGTTCACCGAGGTTTTTTAGCTTGTGCACATAATGAGAGAACATCATTTCCATGTGGGTTTTTCTTTCATCCCACCACATTTGTGCCCGGGGAGACAAAACATTCCAAGAGCCAGAAGGTCCAGTGTGGGTGTGTGCTGAGGCTCACTGCAGCCTTCTGTTGCTTAATGATGCTTTGTAGCACAGAGAAGTCAAATGGCGCATCAATGCTCTCCTCTAATTGGCCGTCTGCAGGGACGTGTTGCACGGCATCATAAACGACTGCTTGCTTATTGACGGCTTTCCTTGTCCTCGCTTAGAAGTGTTCAGCGTGGAAAAGAAAACGTGCCAAATGACAGCTGGCGATGGCACTTTTTCGCCTTTCTGAGGATGTTTGTTTTGTCATGTATGTTGGCTGCTGACACATACTAACTGTTAGCATGCTAGCATGCTAACGTCAACAAGTTAAATGTTTAGAGCTCAGTTTGCAGGCATACACTTTAGAGTCACATAACTTGGTACATGACACATGCTAACTGTTAGCATCTTAGCATGTTAACGTTAACATGCTAATTTTTAGAGCTCATTTTGCAGTCGTGGAACGGTAGACCAGCTCTACACTTCATCCTTGCTCCTGATGGCTGCTGGTTAGCGCCTTGCATGGCAGCTCCCGCCATCAGTGTGTGAATGTGTGTGTGAATGGGTGAATGTGGAAATACTGTCAAAGCGCTTTGAGTACCTTGAAGGTAAAAAAGCGCTATACAAGTATAACCCATTTATCATTATTATTTATTACACTCTCGGCAGGGTCCTTGAGGGTGCATGGGAGTTTGCCCAACCAGTCTACATGTGCTTTGTGGACTTGGAGAAGGCATTCGACCGTGTCCCCCGGGAAGTCCTGTGGGGAGTGCTCAGAGAGTATGGGGTTTCGGACTGTCTGATTGTGGCGGTCCGCTCCCTGTATGATCAGTGTCAGAGCTTGGTCCGCATTGCCGGCAGTAAGTCGGACACGTTTCCAGTGAGGGTTGGACTCCACCAAGGCTGCCCTTTGTCACCGATTCTGTTCATAACTTTTATGGACAGAATTTCTAGGCGCAGTCAGGGTGTTGATGGGATCGGGTTTGGTGGCTGCAGGATTAGGTCTCTGCTTTTTGCAGATGATGTGGTCCTGATGGCTTCATCTGGCCAGGATCTTCAGCTCTCACTGGATCGGTTCGCAGCCGAGTGTGAAGCGACTGGGATGGGAATCAGCACCTCCAAGTCCGAGTCCATGGTTCTCGCCCAGGAAAGGGTGGAGTGCCATCTCCAAGTTGGGGAGGAGATCTTGCCCCAAGTGGAGAAGTTCAAGTACCTGGGAGTCTTGCTCACAAGTGGGGGAAGAGTGGATCGTGAGATCGACAGGCAGATCGGTGCGGCATCTTCAGTAATGCGGACGCTGTATCGATCCGTTGTGGTGAAGAAGGAGCTGAGCCGGAAGGCAAAGCTCTCAATTTACCGGTCAATCTACGTTCCCATCCTCACATATGGTCATGAGCTTTGGGTTATGACCGAAAGATGGATGGATTTTGCAGGCATACACTTTAGAGTCACATAACTTGGTACATGACACATGCTAACTGTTAGCATCCTAGCATGTTAACTTTAACATGCACATTTTTAGAGCTCATTGTACAGGCATACACTTTAGAATCACATAACTTGGTACATGACACATGCTAACTGTTAGCATGCTAGCATGCTAACGTTAACATGCTAATGTTTAGAGCTCATTTTGCAGGCATAAGTTTTAGAGTCACATAATTTGGTACATGACACATGCCAACTGTTAGCATACAAGCATGCTATCGTTAACATGCTAATGTGTAGAGCTCATTTTGCAGGCATCACGGGCACTATACAGGCGGGGATGGCACTTTTTCCGCATTTCTGAGGATGTTTGTTTTGTCATGTATGTTCGCAGCTGCAGGCGCAGAAGAAGACCTTCTCCAGGAGAGTCGGGCCCCCGACGCCGACGACCGTGAGGCCAGCGAGTCTGTGTCTCTGAAAGAGCGGCTGGCCATGTATCAGGCCGCGGTGTCCCACAAAGAAAGCGGCAGTTTGTCCTCTGCAGCGGTAAGGAAATAGTTAGCAGACACCCGAAGAGAAAGCAATGAAACATTTAACACCTCTTGTATTATTGAAGACCTTTGTTGGCAAACACAGCATGGAGCAGAGCAGGAGGCTTATTTCCTGAATTTAGTAGTGCTCCTCATGTTCTTTATCAAATTGCTTGCATTCGCAACTTTTTTTTGGCCCGTTGCAGGATTATTTTGCCAAAAAAGCACAGAGACACGTAAGATTCTTTGTTTGGGCACTTCAGTTGGTAAGGTTGTAATTTTGGCCTTATTCCTGTGAGAATTCTGCGTGCCACTGAGGGCAAAGAGGAACCCAGACCCGCTCTACTTTGTTCGCTGCAATGTTTGGCCGTACATTCCCAGCATGCATATAGTTACATCACCTATTTACGGGTCCTCATTACACTGTATCCAAAAAAGGAGTAGGAAGAAGTAAAGCTTAATTGATCTTAACCCTTTTAGGTTCAATAGTGTTTTCTGACACCATTTTTTTAGATAACTTCCTGTGCTCAATCTGTAACATAAATTAATAAATAAATACTGTTAATGAAACTGTCATCAATAAATAGTATTGCTTTTTGGGTAACTTCCTGTGTTCAGTCTGTAACACAAATCAATCAATCAATCAATGACTCAATTAATTACTAAATAAATAAATAAATAAACAAAAAAGATGGTCATAAATAAATAGTATTGCTTTTAGGTAACTTCCTATGTTCAGTCTGTAACATGAATGAATGAATTAATAAATAAATAAAGTTGTCATGAATAGATAGTTTTGCTTTTTGGGTAACTTCCTGTCTTCAGTCTGGAACATACATCAATCAATTAATGAATGACTGAATGAATGAATAAATAAATAAAAAAGATTGTCATACATAAATAGTATTGCTTTTAGGTAACTTCCTGTCTTCAATCTGTAACATAAATGAATAAGTAAATACCGTTAATGAAACTGTCATCAATAAATAGTATTGCTTTTTGGGTAATATCCTGTATTCAGTCTGTAACACAAATGAATGAATGAATGAATAAATAGATAACGTTGTCATCAATAAATAGTATTGCTTTTTGGGTAACTTCCTATCTTCAGTCTGTAACAAAAATCAATCAATTAAGGAATGACTGAATGAATGAATGAATAAATAATTAAGATTGTCATACATAAATATTATTGCTTTTAGGTAACTTCCTGTCTTCAATCTGCAACATAAATTAATAAATAAATACTGCTTTTTGGGAAACTTCCTGTGTTCAGTCTGTAATGTAACGCAACTGAATGAATGAATAAATAAATAAAGTTGTCATAAATAAATAATATTGCTTTTAAGTAAATCCCTGTGTTCAGTCTGTAACACAAATGAATGAATGAATGAATAAATAAAGTTGTCATACATAAATAGTATTGCTTTCAGGTAACTTCCTGTGTTCAGTCTGTAACACGAATGAATGAATGAATGAATTAATTAATTAATAAAGTTGTCATACATAAATAGTATTGCTTTTAGGTAACTCCCTGTGTTCAGTCTGTAACACGGATGAATGAATGAATAAATGAATGAATGAATGAATGAATGAATAAATAAAGATTGTCATACATAAATAGCATTGCTTTTAGGTAACTTCCTGTGTTCAATATGTAACATAAACTAATAAATAAATACTCTTAATGAAACTGTCATCAATAAATAGTATTGCTTTTATGGGTAACTTCCCGTGTTCAGTCTGTCAAACAAATTAATGAATGAATAAATCATGCTCCACACCTGGATAGTAGAAGGTTGTGGTCAACTTAGGCCCAAAGACATCGCGAGGAAAACTAGTCAAGACGTTTGATTCAATCCAACATTTTTTAGCTGTGCACTGAGGATTATGATGAATTTACCAGCTAAACAGAGTACACATATGCTGGAAGATACAACCATCCCATCAGTTGACATCAATGGACTTTGTTCGTCACTGTCTTATTTTGTTCTTTTTTTCTATTTCTAGTCCAGGACTTAGCAATACTGCTACATGATGCTTGGTGTTTCACTAGTTCTAGCTGGCTCATCTTCCATATATTCAGGCTCAAAAATATAAGGTTCTGTATCATCATTTGTCCCAAAGTAGTCATCTTTGTCTCTAGTGAAGTCTGCCGTGATTTGTGGTAGTTGTTGTTGAAGTTCCTTGCTATGCACTCTATGAAATCCATGTGCCCAGGAAAGAAGTTCCGGTAATGTTTAAAATAACCAAATTACATAAAAATATGACATTGTATCACAAATGTGAGTATTACTACATTACATATACACTTACAGTGTGCATATAAACATTGATAGAGTGCTTTATAAGCAGAATAAATTACCAAATTATCCAGACTGTAGAGCGCACAGGTATATAAGCCACACCCACGAAATATATATATATATATATATATATATATATATATATATATATATATATATATATATATATATATATATATATATATATATATATATATATATATATATATATATATATATATATATATATATATATATTCCCATATATTAGCCTCACCCGACTGTAAGTCACAGATATATACGTTGTGAAATGAGTTATTTACACAAACATTGTGTAAATGTTTATTTACATACCTTAATTGTTTCAAAACGGTGTCTTAACACGGCAGTAAAACGGCTGATCAAACAAAACAGAAGTCATCGTCATGGACCCGCTAGCTGCGGAAGCTAGCTCTCCAATCAGCTAAACAGACTTAATAACTACACGGTGAGGTTTTGGTGATATTACTAAGTAATTCGTAAAACTGAAACAATACAAAAAGAATGCCATTGTAAGTTAATAACACTAACACAGACACTCGAAAACGTGTTAGAATATTAACTAATGCTAAGGACACTAGCGTCATTACAATACGATAACCCGTACAAATATGCATGAAAACACTCCTACAGATATCACACATGGGACCGTTTAGTAAGGACAAACAGTTTTAGTTATATTGTAAAACTTAGAGTAATGAATGAAGATTCCATAAATGTAGAACGCTGTGGATGGCTAGAGGTTTAAACAGCACTCCAGTTGAAAAAAACCAAAAAAACACCACCAATAAATGGAAGGACACACCGGCACCTGCAGAGAACAAATTTGTCCAAAAATGGCGCCATAGCACAAACAATAAAACACTGTTTGAATTTTTATTTTCTTGTTTTTGTCCTAAAATAATTTTTATTATAAGTAAAATCCATAAACTAGTGGCTCTATCTTATTAGCTGCAGGGTTTAAAGCCTAGGAAAAAAGTATCGGCTTATAGTCTGGAATTTACGGTGTATTCCGTATTGTTAGCCGCCTCTTGCTCACAGTTTTTTTACTCTTTAGAATGCACAAAAAAGAGAAAGTGTGTTCTTGGCTCACTTTAGGACTGTGAAGGATAGGCAAAATTTTAAAAAAGTGCAGTTCTTCTTTAATGCTAATGTTTATTTGAAGACATTTCGATGTGAGTGACATATGCAATAGTATACAAACCCCCCGGGGGGAAGACCACTGCACCAGAGCCAAAGCCCACCTCAGTGGGGCCGATCCAAGAACCTCACTAAAATATCCAATTTGTCTATCTGAGTCTTTTAAGCCTTTTTCGGGTGGAGAAAAGTTGCAAATGTGATCTCTCTATTTGTTGGCCTCCCCATTAGCCGTACTCTTGCTAGCTTAAAAACATCAAGCGTTTTTCCCATCAACATGTAACAAATCAGATTGAGTGGTGAAAGTCCTCAGTCAAAGACTTTACTGTTGTCTCTTTGAAATTCTATTGGATCAGTGTTTTTCTACGCCGCTCTTCAGATGAATCGAATTTTATCGTGAAATCAGCGATAGTCATCAGCGTTTCATCATCATGATGAATCCAAACAAATGACTTCCGAAGCGAATGTGGAAACTTGATTACACACAGTCGCGGTCAAAAGTTGACATACACTTGTAAAGAACATAATGTCATGGTTGTCTTGAGTTTCCAATCATTTCTACAACTTTTTTTTTTTTTTGTGATGGAGTGATTGGAGCACATACTTGTTGGTCACAAAAAACATTCATGAAGTTTGGTTCTTTTATGAATTTATTATGAGTCTACTGAAAATGTGACCAAATCTGCTGGGTCAAAAGTATACATACAGCAATGTTAATATTTGGTTACATGTCCCTTGGCAAATTTCACTGCAATAAGGCGCTTTTGGTAGCCATCCACAAGCTTCCGGCAAGCTTCTGATTGAATTTTTGACCACTCCTCTTGACAAAATTGGTGCAGTTCAGCTAAATTTGTTGGTTTCCTGACCTGGACTTGTTTCTTCAGCATTGTCCACACGTTTAAGTCAGGACTTTGGGAAGGCCATTCTTAAACCTTAATTGTAGCCTGATTTAGCCATTCCTTTACCACTTTAGACGTGTGTTTGGGGTCATTGTCCTGTTGGAACACCTTTTCTCCTCCAAATTTATTGCTGGGTATTGTGGCCAAACAGCAAAATTTTTGTTTCATCTGACATCACATGGATAAAGATAAGATCTTCTGGAGGAAAGTTCCGTGGTCAGATGAAACAAAAATTGAGCTGTTTGGCCACAATACCCAGGAATATATTTGGAGGAGAAAAAGTGAGGCCTTTAAAGGCCTACTGAAATGATTTTTTTTTATTTAAACGGGGATAGCAGATCTATTCTATGTGTCATACTTGATCATTTCGCGATATTGCCATATTTTTGCTGAAAGGATTTAGTATAGAACAACGACGATAAAGATTGCAACTTTTGGTATCTGATAAAAAAAAGGCTTGCCCCTACCGGAAGTAGCGTGACGTAGTCAGTTGAACATATACGCAAAGTTCCCTATTGTTTACAATGATGGCCGCATGAAGTGAGAGAGATTCGGACCGAGAAAGCGACAATTTCCCCATTAATTTGAGCGAGGATGAAAGATTTGTGGATGAGTAAAGTGCAAGTGAAGGACTAGTGGGGAGTTGAAGCTATTCAGATAGGGAAGATGCTGTGAGAGCCGGGGGTGACCTGATATTCAGCTGGGAATGACTACAACAGTAAATAAACACAAGACATATATATACTCTATTAGCCACAACACAACCAGGCTTATATTTAATATGCCACAAATTAATCCTGCATAAAAACACCTGCGTGTTTGTTACGCTAGCTCCTAGCTCCTCTGCTAGCTCCTAGCTCCATAGAACACGCCAATACAATTCAAACACCTGATTAACACACACAATCACTCAGCCCAAAAGACCGTTCACCTAACCCAAGGTTCATAAAGCTTATATATTTTTAAAAAGTTACGTACGTGACGCGCACATACGGTCAAGCTATCAAATGTTTAGCAGCCAAGGCTGCATACTCACGGTACCTGATATTCAGCTGGGAATGACTACAACAGTAAATAAACACAAGACATATATATACTCTATTAGCCACAACACAACCAGGCTTATATTTAATATGCCACAAATTAATCCTGCATAAAAACACCTGCGTGTTTGTTGCGCTAGCTCCTAGCTCCTCTGCTAGCTCCTAGCTCCATAGAACACGCCAATACAATTCAAACACCTGATCAACACACACAATCACTCAGCCCAAAAGACCGTTCACCTAACCCAAGGTTCATAAAGCTTATATATTTTAGTTACGTACATACGCAAAAAAAGTTGCGCACATACGGTCAAGCGATCAAATGTTTAGAAGCCAAAGCTGCATACTCACAGTAGCACGTCTGCGTCTTTGTCATCCAAATCAAAGTAATCCTGGTAAGAGTCTGTGTTGTCCCAGTTCTCTACAGGCGTCTGTGTATCGAAGTCAAAAGTCCTCGTGGTTAGAGTCTCTGTTATCCGAGTTCTTCCATCTTGACTGCATCTTTCGGGAATGTAAACAAAGAAGCGCCGGCTGTGTACTGTTGTTGCTGACTACGTTCGAAAAATACGTCCATTTCGCACCGACAACTTTCTTCTTTGCTTGCTCAGCTTCCTTCTCCATAATGCAATGAACATGATTGCAACAGATTCACGAACACAGATGTCCAGAATACTGTGGAATTATGAAATGAAAACAGAGCTTTTTCGTATTGGCTTCAATGTGGAAGGCATACCCGTGTTCGCCGGTCTACGTCACGCGCATACGTCATCCTCAGAGGCGTTTCGAACCGGAAGTTTAGCGGCAAATTTAAAATGTCACTTTATAAGTTAACGCGGCCGTATTGGCATGTGTTATAATGTTAAGATTTCATCATTGATATATAAACTATCAGACTGCGTGGTCGGTAGTAGTGGGTTTCAGTAGGCCTTTAATCCCAGGAACACCAAGCCTACCGTCAAGCATGGTGGTGATAGTATTATGCTCTAGGCCTGTTTTGCTGCCAATGGAACTGGTGCTTTACAGAGAGTAAATGGGACAATGAACAAGGAGGATTACCTCCAAATTCTTAAGGACAACCTAAAATCATCAGCCCGGAGGTTGGGTCTTGGGCGCAGTTGGGTGTTCCAACAGGACAATGACCCCAAACACACGTCAAAAGTGGTAAAAGAATGGCAAAATCAGGCTACAATTAAGGTTTTGGAATGGCCTTCCCAAAGTCCTGACACATGTGGACAATGCTGAAGAAACAAGTCCATGTCAGAAAACAACAAATTTAGCTGAACTGCACCCATTTTGTCAAGAGGAGTGGTCAAAAATTCAATCAGAAGCTTGCCAGAAGCTTGTGGATGGCTACCAAAAGCGCCTTATTGCAGTGAAACTTGCCAAGGGACATGTAACCAAATATTAACATTGCTGTATGTATACTTTTGACCCAGCAGATTTGCTCACATTTTCAGTAGACCCATAATAAATTCATAAAAGAACCAAACTTCATGAATGTTTTTTGTGACCAACAAGTATGTGCTCCAATCACTCTATCACAAAAAAATAAGAGTTGTAGAAATGATTGGAAACTCAAGACAGCCATGACATTATGTTCTTTACAAGTGTATGTAAACTTTTGACCACGACTGTAACTCTGGTTATTAAAGAGTGTTTTTGACTTAATTATGGCGCATGGAGGCCTGTCAGGGTCCTGATGTGAAAATTGCCCCCCTGCTCAAGCATAACAGCCATATTTATGCGCTGGTGACACGCAGCTAATCACATCTGGTCACAGTACAACAAAATGAGCGCATGAAATCATCAGTCACCGTGTCAAATTATTTCCTAATTTTTTAGCCATAGTGGGGAAATAGATTGTTGAAATTGGAAAGGCTCGAATAAGCGCTTTAAAACCTTTTTTTTCAGAAAGGCACATGACTGCTAAGTATCAATATGATTTTTAACCTTGTCGTATTGTTTTTATTGAGCATGTTTTGTCTCCTCCACCCTGTTTTTAACCCTTTGAGATCCAGTTTGATTAAAAGTGCATTAGAAACCAGATGAAGCAATGCCTGAAGGAATTGCGTGTGAATGCTCCAATGCTGAAGTTGAACTGAAATGCTGACAGAATGTAGTATGAATGTAAGAATAGTTTGAATGTTGGAATGGTTTGAATGTAGAAGAGTTTGAATTTCCAGGAAAAACAGAATTTGCAGCTGAGATAGGCTCCAACACCCCCCGCGACCCCGAAAGGGACAAGCGGTAGAACATGGATGGATGGATGGGTTTGGAACTTGGGAAATTTTAATTTGAATGTCCAGGTTGAGTGGAATGTGTTGATGTTGGAATGGTTTGAATAGGTTGAAAAATGTGGGAATTGTGGTTCCTGGAAAAAATGTCCAATTCATTTCAATGGGAACTTCCTGGAAGTTTTGGGAAAAGCGGGATTTTTTTGAAAATGCTAAAAAATGTCAATGTTCTGAATGACTTCTAATTGGTTGAGAAATGTTGAAGAAGTAAAAATTTTTATTTAAAAATGGTATTATGGAATTCCTGGAATTTCGGGAAAACCAGGAATTTTTCAAGTTCAAAAAACTATTTCGTTTTTTGTCCTGATTAAGAGGAATATTTTGACAGTGGAACGGTTGAAGTGGGTTGAAAAATGTGGAAGGAGTAGTTGACAGAAAAAAGGGTTTGAAATAATTGGGATTTCTGGAGATTCCTGGAATTTTTTGGAAGTTGTAAAAAATATAGTTTGAATGTCCAGGATGAGTGGAATATGTTGATGTTGGAATGTTTTGATTAGGCTGAAAAATGTGGGAATTGTGCAACTTGGAAACAATGTCCAATTAATTTCAATGGGAACTTCCTGGAAATGTTGGGAAAAAGCGGGATTTTTAAAAATATTTTTAAAAAATGTGAATGTTCTGAATGAGATGGTGTTGGAATTTTTCAAATCGGTCGAGAAATGTTGAAGACATAACATTTTTAATTTAAAAATGGTATTATGGAATTCCTGGAATTTCGGGAAAACCAGGAATTTTTCAAGTTCAAAAAACTATTTCGTTTTTTGTCATGATTAAGAGGAATATTTTGACAGTGGAACGATTGAAATGGGTTGAAAAATGTGGAAGGAGTAGTCGACAGAAAAAAGAGTGAAAAAAGGGTTTGAAAAAAAACAGGATTTCTGGGAATTCCTATAATTTTTTGGAACTTGTCCAGGATGAGTGGAATATGTTGAAGGTGGAATGTTTTGAATCGGTTGAAAAATGTGGAAGGTAGAGAGGGCCAACATCTGGAAAAGAAGGAGAAAAAGTAGAAGAATAAATAGATTAATTTTGGTGTAGAAAACCATTTCATTGTGTGAATGCTTAGGAGCATTAATATTTGTTATATTTGAGATAACTCCTGGAAATGACTGTCTTAGAATGGCCAAAGGTATAGATGTGTGTCCAAGTTGAAAGAAATGGTGGGGTGTCTTCTTCGAATAAATGTATAACAATCTTTGCAAGCTGGGTTACGTTTGCTGGTCTGGAACAAGATGGCACACAAACAACTATCAGTAATGTAGCCAATATTACATACTGATAATATGTCATGAGAAATGCAAATATAAATTAAATACACCGAGGATATAAGTAAAGGATATTAAATTAGATCAAATATACCTACAAGTGAGGCATAATGACGCAATTGGTACATAGAGCTAGCCTAAATAGCATGTTAGCATTAGCTTGCAGTCATGCACTGACCAAATATGCCTGATTAGCACGCCACACAAATCAATAATATCAACAAAGTTCACCTTTGTGCATTCACGCACAGTATAAAAGGTTCGCTGGACAAAATGAGACAAAGAAGGAGTGGCATAAAACACGTCTTTCTCTGGCATCATTAAAGAAAATTATACATGTAAACAAACGACGGTGAGATCAAAGACCGCCAAAATTAGTAGGACAAAACGGCGCTCGCCAAAATACTCTCATCAGAGAATCATGTTTCATACAAACAGTGGGATTTCTAACAATTAGGGAGGTTTGTGTCATGTTGTCTTCTACGGAAACAATATTAAAACAACAAATATATTTTTCCCCCATTTTTTTCTATTTTCATACATTTTTTAAAAAGCTCCAAGGAGCCACTAGGATGCAGACCCGGCCCTATGTCACAGTGGCATTTAAAATAATTCATTCATTTTTATTATCCTGAGTTCCTAATATTTTGGCGACTTGAGGGCAAAATATAATGCAAATATTTCTGTTTATGATGCACTGCACGTGGATGCCACTCCTCAGCTCTCATTAGATGATGCAGGTCGTGGCAACATGGCGGCACATCTGCTCCCAGTTAGAAGACTAGCTGCTGTTTAGTTTCAGCTGCATGGAAACACTCTTTCAAAATGTTTAGACCTCCAAGTCTCTGGGAGGGGGGGGAAGTGTTGTGTTTGGAGTCTTCTCAAGGAGCTCTGGGGATTGAATAACTGCACGTCTTTCTCCCTGGGTCATGTAATAGTCCTAATAATAATAAGACTATTCATCAGAATTCAGTGAATCATCTCCTGCTATAGGAGTCCGTATCGCAGCAGCAGCAGCACCTCCTTGACCTCAGTCAATGCTCAGTGTCAGGCCTGGTGTGGCACAATCTGTATGGGATTTCTGGGTTTCTTTTCCCCCTTCCTACCTCAGGCAGCTGTCGTCTGCGTGTCCACACAAATGTGACAAGGTGCCTCTGGAAGCACAAACATGCAGTGTTTTTTACTCATATTACATGCTTGATTAGTCCCTGCTTGTTACACAACAATATCGATGCCAGGTATCAGTCCCGTATCAGCAAGAAATTGGACTACATTTTGATTAAGTTGTTTTTCAAAAGGTAAACATGGTAGGTAGGGTAAGGGTTGTCTCGATACCAATATTTTGATACCTGTGTCGCGTGAAATTCTGTATCCCTGAAATATTTAGTGTCCCCTACCGGGTGCACGCATGGGGGCAAAGCTCTGTGCCTTGTTAAGTTAAGTTAAAGTTAAAGTATCAATGATTGTCACATACACTAGTTGTGGTGAAATGTGTCCTCTGCATTTGACCCATCCCCTTGTTCCACCCCCTGGGAGGTGAGGGGAGCAATAAGCAGCAGCGGTGGCCGCGCCCGGGAATAATTTTTGGCGATTTAATCCCCAATTCCAACCCTTGATGCTGAGTGCCAATCAGGGAGGTAATGGGTCTCATTTTTATAGTCTTTGGTATGACTCGGCCGGGGTTTGAACTCACAACCTACCGTTCTCAGGGCGGACACTCTAACCACTAGGCCACTGAGTAGTTCAGACAGCGGCAGCACGTGTTATTAGCGATGTCAATGATTACAAATATTACGTAACCCTTACAGTGGGGGTCCCCAAACTTTTTGACTAGGGGGGGCCGGTTAAAAAAATTTGGCCCAGGGGCCGGGCTGTATGTATACTGTATATATATATATATATATATACACGTTAGGTCAAGAAAAAACACAAAGGCTATTTCATCCCTACGAGTCTGTTTTGCAGGTATATATATATATATATATATATATATATATATATATATATATATATATATATATATATATATATATATATATATATATATATATATATATATATATATATATATATATATATATACAGCCCGGCCCCCGGGCCAAATTCCCTACAAGCCTGTTTTGCAGGTTGCCCAAAATCCCCTGCAAAACAGACTTGTAGGGATGAAATAGCCTCTGTGTTTTTTCCTGGCCTAACGTATATTCCGCTCTACCCCGGTATTGAGCACTGTATAACGGATAAACCTCGACTATATATATATATATATATATATATATATATATATATATATATATATATATATATATTGAAAGATTGCGCACTTGCTGATGATGATGTCACGTTATCGATGGGAAAATGCATTTTTAGACAACGATTTCCCTGAGCAGCTAGGAGACACTGAGAGTAAGATTTAGGACGCTGGCTGGCCGGATCCAATAGTTTGGGGACCCATGCCCTATAAAGTTGTACGGTATACTGGTACTAGTATAGTATGGCGGTACTAATGAATCAAAAATGATGCTATATTCTGTTTGAAAAGTACCGGTTCCCCATTTATTTTTTATTTATTTTTAACGGGCATGACAGTGCGCCGTCACGTCATGACATTGCTGGTTTTACGAGCAGAGGGGCATGTTCGACAGCGCACACACACAGAGTACTTACAAGCAGACACAGTGTGTAGACAGAAAAGGGAGAATGGACGCATTTTGGCCAAAAAACCAAAGATGAAGGTGAAGTTATAACACTGAAACGCCCTCAGGAAGAGGTGCTTTAAGACACGGCTAGCTAGCTAGTGGCTATCATCCATCCGCAGTCGGCAGTGTTTTAGCTACTTCTAAATCACTAATCCTCGCCTCCATGGCGACAAATAAAGTGAGTTTCTTACACGTAACCTTATCACTGGAGGACGAGGAATAGCTAAACATGCTTCACTACACACCGTAGGAGGATACAATAGCTCACCGCTAACAAAAGCTAGCGCTTCTCAATGTAAACAAATGCCATGGGTGGATCTACACCTGACATCCACTGTAATGATACCAAGTACAAGAGTGTATCTAGTTGATACTACTATGATTACATCAATATTTTTTTATCGTCACATAATCTTTTTTACCTTTTTTAAAAATGTATATTATGTTTATAAAGTCAGGAAATATGTTCCTGGACAAATGAGGACTTTGAATATGACCAATGTATGATCCTGTAACTACTTGGTATCGGATCGATACCTACATTTGTGGTATCATCCATAACTAATATAAAGTATCAAACAACAGAAGAATAAGTGATTATTACATTTTAACAGAAGTGTACATAGAATTCCAGGTTTTCCGGAACATTTTTCCCATTTAAAATTAGCCATTTTTCAAACTTCCACCATTTCCAAATGTTTCAAACTGTTCATACCATTCAACATATTCCACTCATCGTGGACATTCAAACTATCATTTTTACAAGTTCCAAAAAATTCCAGGAATTCCCGTTTTTTCACCCTTTTTTCTGTCGACTACTCCTGCCACATTTTTCAACCCACTTCAACCGTTCCACTGTCAAAATATTCCTCTTAATCAGGACAAAAATCGAAATTGTTTTTTGAACTTGAACAATTCCTGGTTTTCCCGAAATTCCAGGAATTCTATAATACCATTTTAAAATTTTAAATTTTACTTCTTCAACATTTCTCGACCAATTAGAACTCATTCAGAACATTCACATTTTTTAGCATTTTCAAAAAAATCCATCTTTTCCCAAAATTTCCAGGAAGTTCCCATTGAAATGAATTGGACTTTTTTTTTTCCAGGAACCACAATTCCCACATTTTTCAACCTATTCAAACCATTCCAACATCAACACATTCCACATTTTTCAACCTATTCAAACTATTCCACTTTCAACATATTCCACTCATCCTGGACATTCAAACTATCATTTTTACAAGTTCCAAAAAGTTTTTTTCAAATCCTTTTTTCACCCTTTTTTCTGTCAACCCATTTCAACCGTTCCACCGTCAAAACATTCGTCTTAATCAGGACGAAAAACGAAATGTTTTTTTTTAACTGGAAACATTTCCAGTTTTCCCGAAATTCCAGGAATTCCATGATACCATTTTTCAATTAAAAATGTTACTACTTCAACATTTCTTGACCGATTTGAAAAATTCCAACACCAACTCTTTCAGAACATTCACATTTTTTAGCATTTTCAAAAAAATCCCGCTTTTTCCCAAAATGTCCATGTCCAATACTCAATACTCCAATATCACCATGAGAAGTGACAAAGGTAGAATATCTGCAAGGGTTCTGCTCAAGATTCACCTTGAGTGTATTTTTATCCTCATTTTAATTTGTACCATAAAGAGCTGTGGCCTCTTCTTGCAATTTGCAGCTAAACAATGGCGCGCCGTCTTCTTCTTTAACCATCAGCAGTACATTAGGCCTCTTTAAGGCGTCCGAAGGAGCCATTTTTGTGCCTGCTCTCAATGTTTAAAAGAACATCAACCGTTCCAATGCGTGCAGAGCAATTTGCAGAGAGTTATTGTGCTTGCCCGTGAAAAATATTGCTGAGACAATATTTCTTCCATAAAATAAGCGGCCTTACACAACTTTTATTATTGTATCCTACAACAAAAACATAAATAAGTTGCTAACTAAAGCTTTTCAACTGATTCATGAACAAAAAAACAAATTACCCAGCCTGTTTGGAATGGAAGAATAAACACTTTCTTACTTAATCAATGCCACCCAGAAGTTATGAAATACGGGGCTGTGTTTCTTTGTATGTACTACTTGGATGTGTAATATTAGGCCTGAATGCTGATAGTATCAATTGATTACTGCGGTTGCACACTGACAGGACATGACAATCACACAATGTATCCGCTGCTACTTCTTCTCTCCTTTTTAATTGTTAACTGCCACTCCTCAAGATAGCCACTCCTCTCCCTTCTGCTACATACAGTCGTGGTCAAAAGTTTACATACACTTGTAAAGAACATAATGTCATGGCTGTCTTAAATTTCCAATAATTTATACAACTCTTATTTTTTTGTGATAGAGTGATTGGAGCATATACTTGTTGGTCACTGTAGAGGTTGCCCTCTAGTGGGTTCCTCGGACCACCACACACTGCCACGAGAGCCCGGATTTCAGGGTACAACACTGGTTTATTTTCATAAATGTTGAGAGCCGTTTGCTTTCCAGCAAAATGTATTTTCTTGGTCCGTGTCTCTCTCTCTCTGGCTCCCACTCCAACTCAGTGTCTCGTTCCGGCTGCTGCTTATAAAGGCGACAGGTGATTAGATAACAAGGCCCACCTGGGCCATCTACTCACCTGTCGCTGTCTTCGAGCCCGGTCCTTGCACACCATGTTCCGCGGCAGGCCCGCAGGCCACGCCCCCCTCCACAGTCACAAAAAAACATTCATGAAGTTTGGTTCTTTTATGAATTTATTATGGGTCTACTGAAAATGTGACCCAATCTGCTGGGTCAAAAGTATACATACAGCAATGTTAATATTTGGTTACATGTCCCTTGGCAAGTTTCACTACAATAAGACGCTTTTGCTTAACCTACCTCTCGCCAGATCCTTGTAGTCCGCTGAGCTCCACACAAGGATCTGGGACTTCTCAATAGGAGATGTATTTCAGAAGGCGGGGCCTTGTAAAAAAAAAAAAAATCATTGTATGTGATTGGATAAACCACTTGTCCGTTATCTTGAATGACGTGCTACTTCAACCACTCACATCAAAATCAACCCGTGACGCTGATGAGCGCGACGCTGAGAAATCCAAAACAGAACAGCCATCATATTGGAGCGAAAAGTTCTCTGTTCATCTTTTAAAGAATTAATATTCGATAGATTCGACAAAACAATTGCAATAACAGAATCAATGTCAGCACACGACTCCTCGCTGCGTGCCACCATTGTTGTTTGAATTAAACAGTCGCTTCGGCGCTACGTCTCATCTATGAAATCCCGCCCGGCGCTCCTGATTGGTTCATTATTTTTTGCTATCTTGGGGGGGTTTGCATTGCCCTCGAGCCCAGATCCTTGTGTGGAGCTCAGCGAACTACAATGATCTGGCGAGAGTCAGGTTAGCTTTTGGTAGCCATCCACAAGCTTCTGGTTTAATTGTTGACCACTCCTCTTGACAAAATTGGTGTAGTTCAGCTAAATGTGTTGGTTTTCTGACATGGACTTGTTTCTTCAGCATTGTCCACACGTTTAAGTCAGGACTTCACGAAGGCCATTCTAAAACCTTAATTCTAGCTTGATTTAGCCATTCCTTTACCACTTTTGACGTGTGTTTGGGGTCATTGTCCTGTTGGAACACCCAACTGCGCCCAAGACCCAACCTCCGGGCTGATGATTTTAGATTGTCCTGAAGAATTTGGAGGTAATCCTCCTTTTTCATTGTACCATTTACTCTCTGTAAAGCACCAGTTCCATTGGCAGCAAAACAGGCCCAGAGCATAATACTACCACCACCATGATTGACGGTAGGAATTATTGGAAACTCAAGACAGCCATGACATTATGTTCTTCACAAGTGTATGTAAACTTTTGACCACGACTGTATGGATGGGTGTTTCTGTCAGGACCTGTGGACCAAGTCATGCCTTGTTTTGTCATGCCTATGGTTGTTGTTTTAGTACCCGTCTAGCGCTCTTATTGTCAAGTTTCCACTTCCTGCTTCTGGTCTTAGCAAACACCAGCGCGCCTGTTCGGAGTTTGCAATTTCGTCTATTTAGGGGCGGCTGTTGCTTTTGTAAGCTGTAAAATGTTGCTGACCTCTCGCATTCCGCGTAGTTTACTTCGTAGTCTGTTTATGTAATATGTGGAGGACTCTCTACTCCGGGTCCCTCGGACCACCAATCACTGACATGACAGCTGCGTTCATGGTTCTAAACAATGATTTATTTTGCAATATGCGTCTCTTTTCGTGCTTTTCAGCCACCGTCTCTGAGTCAGTCTCGCTCTCGCTCTCGCCGCTCTCCAACTCCCCTCTCCTTCCCGGCTGCTGCCTTTAACAGAGCGACAGGTGATTAGATAAGCACGCCCAGGTGGGCCATCTACGCACCTGTCGCTGATCTCGAAGCCGGTCCTGGCACACCCCCCTTCGCTGCAGGTCCGCAGGCCACCCCCCCGTTATGATCGGTTGCCCGGATCATGTTTTGTTTAGTTAAAGACTCCCTTAGTTCTGTTTCAGCGCCCCTGGGTTTGTGTTTTCTTGGTTGCCAGGGGTGCTGATTATTTTCACCGGCCTCTGATTAGTGTTCGAGGCGCTCACCTGCTCCCGAGCACTAATCAGAGAGCTATTTATTCCTGCTTTTTGCCACACTCAGTCTGGCTGTCTTGTCTGCTTCACGCAACAGTTACGTTCGTTTACCTTTTTGATTGCTGTTCTAAGCTTCACCAAAGCTTCCGCGCAATCGACACGCTTTCCTACATTTTGTGTATTCCTGACTGATTTATGGACAATAAATCATTTTCCTACCTGCACGCTGATTCCGGAGTTCTGTCTGCAGCTTGTGGAAACGATCCGTGCATTAACATGCTTTCATCTGCTTTTAGTTCATGTACTTTTAACTACCATTTTGAATCCACTGTGTATCCTTTTTATGATGTTGCCCCCTGTTGTTTTAAATTGAATTGTTGTTTTACTTTACCTATGTTTTGTACAGCGCTTTGTGATTTTATCTGTGAAAAGCACTTAATGAATACAATTTACTTACTTACTGAACATGCGACCCCGCCGTAACAGTTTAGTTTAGTTTTTGTATTGCATAGCTTTCTCTATGCTTCAGGTGCACTCCCAGCTGCACGCGTTTTTAGTTTCTTAATAGATTAAAATACCTATTCCCTGCACGCGTCCTCTTGCTGTCCTCTGCATATTGAGATCACGACAACAATGTCTATTATGCCACCCAGACGTGACACAGATGGATATCTGAATCATTTATTTCCTGGTACCTGGGACTCGATACCGGTACAATACCAATGTTTGGTACTTTAGTGTGTGTTCATGCGGTAATAAATGTCAATTTGTTTAATAATAAAATATATATGTAACAGTGAACTGGTAATAAGAACTGTTCTGGGTAGTTGTTACATCTTGTTTTTGTACGAGTCTCATTTGCAAGTATGCTTTCATTTCACTTTCTCCTAGTGTTACAGCCATTGTGGCTCGGTCACGTGTGCGTTAGTAAACCTCACTCCTT
This sequence comes from Entelurus aequoreus, assembly GCF_033978785.1. Lineage (NCBI taxonomy): Eukaryota > Metazoa > Chordata > Actinopteri > Syngnathiformes > Syngnathidae > Entelurus > Entelurus aequoreus. The sequence continues at coordinate 76,758,089 of NC_084731.1, read as the reverse complement.
GACGACCTCAAGAGCAGTGCTGGCTATCGGGTCGACAGCCCGGGCTTTTAGCTCGGTAGTTAGCGCGCTCGTCTCTCAGGTCCGTGTCCCTGGCGGAAAAGAAAGCAGGGACCGAACCACGCGGGTTACATGTGTTGCTGTAGTCGGGAAGTAGTCTTTGCCATGAAGTTGCATTAGGCCTCTCACTTTCAGGAGGGCAAAGTCCTCTCAGATTCTTTGGTTCTAAGGCTGTCTAAAGCGACGAGAAAAGACTGAAGTTTAACAATTTATTTGACAAAATAGGAGAAAGTACAAAGAACAGAGATACGGGAACGAGCTGTCAAGCGGTCAAAGCCGTTTCTCTAATGGCTGTCCGCCTTCGGCATTAAACTGAAACTTAACCTAATGCTTAGCACAAAAACATTCTCTTTCATGGTTTTCTTTACAGGCCTGTACCTCATTACTTCATTAATAATGATATATACTGTAAGTATGCATAAATAACACAGTGTGTACATTTATTGTGTTTATCGGTATAGCTCGGTTGGTAGAGCGGCCGTGCCAGCAACTTGAGGGTTGCAGGTTCGATCCCCGCTTCCGCCATCCTAGTCACTGCCGTTGTGTCCTTGGGCAAGACACTTTACCCACCTGCTCCCAGTGCCACCCACACTGGTTTGAATGTAACTTAGATATTGGGTTTCACTATGTAAAGCGCTTTGAGTCACTTGAGAAAAAGCGCTATATAAATGTAATTCACTCACTTCACTTATCTCCTTCTAGCATAATGAAGGCCACTTTTATCGTGTTCTTATTCTGCCAAAATATTTCCCTTACAGTTGAGTGTGCCAGTCTTGTTTTTTGTTGAGTCCTACAAAGTGTTAACACTGTAAGAATTGTACTTATTACGCACCAGCTGTTTAACTTTAAGGTGCTTCTTAGTTCATTACCAAATTTGGAGGTGTTGAAATTGCCATGTCAAATCGCTAATGCTAATCGGTAGCATGTCTATGGCATACGCAATGGAAATTAGCATGGAGCTAGTGCATTTTTTTAAATAGAGCCTTTCTTTTGCTTTCTATTGTAACATTTATTGGGAAGTTACCTAGAGCCAATCCGCTACGAGGACAACTGCTCGAGTCGGTGCCAAGTTTGCAACCGGACATGACATCACGTGCAACAATGTTATCCAAATATGGTACGGTTTGATTTGAAGTGAATCGGTACTCAGTAGTACCAACGGAATTCGATAAATACTTTGTAAAAGTATCGAATTCAGATTAATTTAGACACATTTATTAAGCTATCTATCTGCAGGGTGGTTGGGGACGTCTGTTAGCATCTTTTGGAACTAATGTAGGAGTTGGCATTACTAGAAAACTTCACACTATTTCAAATATTAAGTCTGTTAACGGTCTTCGTTAATGTTTCGTCTCATAGGTCATGGACGAGTCTGAGGCCTGTTCACTTCCTGGTGGCCTGGCCAGTGTGAAGAAACAGTTCGAGAACCAGGAGTTTGCCTCCTCGTCCTCCCAGTCCAGCAGCACACAGTTCCATTTTCAGCAGAGATCTGTGCAGGTGGGAACTGAATCATGTTTTTGTCATTTATATTTCATAAACTTTGTGCAAGGTAAGTACAGTATAGACTCGGGTAACTCAGGAACTTTCCGGGAACTCAGGAACTTTCCGGGAACCTTTAATTTGGGGTGTCTGAACTTTTTGACTAAAAAAATTGGCCGGGGGCATGTAATGCAACTATATAAAGTCGTGGTCAAAAGTTTACATACACTTGTAAAGAACATAATGTCATGGCTGTCTTGAGTTTCCAATAATTTCTACAACTCTTATTTTTCTGTGATAGAGTGATTGGAGCACATACTTGTTGGTCACAAAAAACATTCATGAAGTTTGGTTCTTTTATGAATTTATTATGGGTCTACTGAAAATGTGACCAAATCTGCTGGGTCAAAAGTATACATACAGCAATGTTAAATTTATTGGTTTTCTGACATGGACTTGTTTCTTCAGCATTGTCCACTCGTTTAAGTCAGGACTTTGGGAAGGCCATTCTTAAACCTTAATTCTAGGCTGATTTAGCCATCCCTTTACCACTTTTGACGTGTGTTTGGGGTCATTGTCCTGTTGGAACACCCAACTGCGCCCAAGACCCAACCTCCAGGCTGATGATTTTAGGTTGTCCTGAAGAATTTGGAGGTAATCCTCCTTTTTCATTGTCCCATTTACTCTCTGTAAAGCACCAGTTCCATTGGCAGCCAAACAGGCCCGGAGCATAATACTACCAACACCATGCTTGACGGTAGGTGTGGTGTTCCTGGGATTGAAGGCCTCACATTTTCTCCTCCAAACATATTGCTGGGTGTTGTGGCCAAACAGCAAAGTTTTTCTCCAAACTGACCATACAACTTTCCTCCAGAAGGTCTTATCTTTGTCCATGTGATGTCAGATGAAACAAAAATTGAGCTGTTTGGCCACAATACCCAGGAGAAGAAAAGGAGTTGTCAAGAGGAGTGATCAAAAATTCAACTAGAAGCTTGCCAGAAGCTTGTAGATGGCTACCAAAAGCGCCTTATTGCAGTGAAACTTGCCAAGGGACATGTAACCAAATCTTAACATTGCCGTATGTATACTTTTGACCCAGCAGATTTTGTCACATTTTCAGTAGACTCATAATAAATTCATAAAAGAACCAAACTTCATGAATGTTTTTTGTGACCAACAAGTATGTGCTCCAATCACTCTATCACAAAAAAATAAGAGTTGTAGAAATTATTGGAAACTCAAGACAGCCATGACATTATGTTCTTTACAAGTGTATGTAAACTTTTGACCACGACCGTATGTGTGTGTGTACATCCATCCATCCATCCATCCATCCATTTTCTACCGCTTATTCCCTTTGGGGTTGCGGGGGGCGCCGGAGCTTATCTCAGCTACAATCTGGCGGGAGGCGGGGTACACCCTGGACAAGTCGCCACCTCATCACAGGGCCAACACAGATAGACAAACAATATTCACACTCACATTCACACACTAGGGCCAATTTAGTGTTGCCAATCAACCTATCCCCAGGTGCATGTCTTTGGAGGTGGGAGGAAGCCGGAGTACCCGGAGGGAACCCACGCAGTCACGGGGAGAACATGCAAACTCCACACAGAAAGATCCCGAGGCCGGGATTGAACTCACGACTACTCAGGACCTTCGTATTGTGAGGCAGACGCACTAAGTGTGTGTACATACTATATTAATATGATGGATATATGTGTACATACTATATTAATATGATGGATATATGTTTAATATAATGGATATATATATTTAATATCATTGGATATTAAGAGTATGTGAAAGTTGGACTCCTCCCTTGTTTACTTCCGTGACGACCTTCTTAAAGTTTTGTAATCCATCATAAATATCAAGCAGCTAAAATGTGCCAAACATGGATAAGTGTGGAGAGATTGTTTTACATTTTTCCCATCATGCACTCTAATGGATTTAAATGGGTGTAATTTTAATATTTCCTATGGTGTTTGGACATTTTTTATAATATCCACAATGTTCAGTGAGCATGTTGTGTTATGTGTGACCATGGGTGTTGACACATATGTTAGTTGCATTTGTTTTTTTTGCACCATGACTAGGGAATGTTGTTTGGATTGTGTCATAAGTAAATGCTGTGCCAAGCTTTTTTCAAGGGTCATTGATCTGATTTAATCCCATTGTCCACAAGATGGCAGCAAATATGTAACATTCAGGGACCGTTCGGTATTTAAGATTAATTTGAAAGCGTGGTGCAATGTTTTTTTTAACTCATGACGACTCAGGGGTCAAATTGAAGAGGCTGACGAGCCAAAATTTGGACACTCCTGCTTTAGTTCCTCAATTTAAAGGTTCATATTATATTAATATGATGGATATATGTTTAGTATAATGGATATATAATTAATATAATTGGATATTGAGAGTATGTAAAAGTTTGACTCTTACCTTGTTTACTTCTGTGATGACCTTCTTAAGGTTTTGTAAGCAATCAGAAATATCAAGCAGCTAAAATGTGCCAAACATTGATAAGTGTGGAGAGAGTGTTTTACAATTTTCCCATCATGCACTCTAATGGATTTAAATGGGTGTAATTTAGATTTTTATTTATGGTGTTTGGACGTTTGTTTATAATATCCACAATGTTCAGTGAGCAGGTTGTGTTAGGTGTGACCATGTCTGTTGACCATTGTCAGTTGCATTTGTGTTTTTGTTTTTTTTATGCACAGTGACTAGGGAAGGTTGTTTGGATTGTGTCATATAGGTTAATGCTGTGCTATTGTTTCAAAGGGTCATTGATCTGATTTACTCGCATTGTCCACAAAATGGCAGCAAATAGTTAGAGACCGCCTGGTATTTAAGATTAATTTGACAGCGCGTTGCAATACTTTGTTGAACTTATGACGACTCAGTGTTTCTTCCGTGATGACCTTCCTAAAGTTTTGTAATATATCAGAAATATCAAGCTGCTAAAATGCGCCAAACATGGATAAGTGTGGAGAGAGTATTTGACATTTTTCCCATCATGCACTCTAATAGATTTAAATGGGTGTAATTTTGATATTTCTTATGGTGTTTGGACATTTTTTATAATGTCCACAATGTTCAGTAAGCAGGTTGTGTTATGTGTGACCATGTGTGTCGGCATATATGTTAGTTGCATTTGTTTTTTTTTAACCATGACTAGGGAAGGTTGTTTGGATTGTGTCATAAGTAAATGCTTTGCTAAATTCTTTCGAGGGTCATTGATCGGATTTACTCCCGTTGTCCACAAGATGGCAGCAACTATATAGCAATCAGAGACTGCCTGGTATTTAGGATAAATTTTCAGAGCGCGGCGCAATGCTTTGTTGAACTCATGATGACTCAGGGGTCAAATTAAAGAGGCTGGCGGGCCGAAATTTGCTTTAGTTACACAAATGAAAGATTCGATCAAACAGCTGCTGTGTAAAAAGTCCAATACCTACAGTGTTAACACTTTTTAGGGCGCAACAAAACACACCATAAACTTTACACGACTGACACCTAACGTTTTGGACTTGCAACTTCATGTCATACTTGCAAATGAGACTCAGAAATGTGTAATAGAACAAGATGTAACAACTGGACAGCAGTTATCATATTCAGCTCATTTTTAAACTAGATTTTAGTATAAAAAAAATAAGAAATTGTTAATACCCACAATAGTACAGTACCGGTGAGTACCAGTATCAATTCCCAGGTACCGGGAACTGGTACCGTATCGGTTCAAACAACCAACTTGGTTCTTGCCTATAAAGTGTACTCAAATGTCTTCATGTTTTTAAAATGATTAAAAGCTTCTGTATGCGAGCCCACCGTGGTTTGTTTTCCACATTATTGTCGGAGCGAAAGTGAAACTAGCGCCGTGACGTGACAGTGAAAAAAGTCCCCCGGGGGCCAAGGCGTGACCTCTGCTGTCCCGATCGCTCCTCATCAGCTGGGTTTCGTCACTGAATTGAGAAGATGCCAGAACGCGTTACTTCAGCCTCCGCTTGATCTCGGAGAGTGAGGTCAAATCTGGCCCTCCATGCGCCCTCTCCGCCATCTGTTCAGTGAGTCGTGGCGCCGCGTGGATGCAGCGAGCGGAAAGGAACTCGCTGAATGCTAAATTTTACATCGAGGTGTGCGAGTGTCGGGGTCTGTTTCATCGACTCGGCGCTCACGTGCCTCAGCAGAAGAGCACTTTCCACTCAGCGTCCGCCGGCATGTGTCGAATCCAGAGCGCCATGTTTTAGTTCAACAGTCAGAAGGATATCATCATCCTCACTTTTAATGTTAACAGCAAGCGCAAATGTTGTAAGGAATAAATCATGTTTTTTTTTTTACAATTCTACTTTTAAGGTACTGTAACCATGAAGGGCTTTGTGAAAAGTCATTTGTTTTGCTTAGAACTAGTAATGTCCTGATCCTGCATTGATATCGGATATCAACAACAAAAAAAGTATCGGCTTGCATTTGAAGTCCTACTTGGACAGCCAGTTAACATCTAAATGTCCTCCAATAACATTTATTCTCTTTAAGTCAAAACATTTTCAAAAGGTAAACATGCTAGGCTATAGGATACTAGCAGCTGGCGGCTGCACAACAGCTAAGCACACAATAGCACACAAGCTAGACATATGTAAAAAGTGTCCTCAATTGAACGACATTCCAACTCTAAAGCAGCACACATGTCAATATAAACAAGTATCAAATAATTATAGTTGGATATAACTTACAAAGTCTCCAAGGCAGAAGTGCATTAGAAAGTATCCAATAACAAACGTGTCCGCATCATTCCACTTACTATGTCATGAGCACAACCTAATGAATTATTGTGACCACTAGGTGTCACCAAAAAACAATAACCACTCTTTTTTTTAGATGTAATTTCAACCTTTTCCAACATTCCAGTACATATATGTGTGATTCATGCTGATATCAAATGGGATAGATATCCGTATCAGCCAATACGCAAGACTCCAATACCCCTGCTCAGAAATATGGTGATTTATATCATGTTGACATGTAGAAACAACTCTTAGTAAGATCTGATTATTGTTTACTTAATAAAAAGCCAATTTCATGCATGCGGTTGTTGATTAATTGTGTGAATGCTCCAAAGCATTCACACATATGGTTTCTCTGCTTCTTCTCCAGATTTTGACACGCTCTACCTTCCACATTTTTCATCCGATTCAAACCGTTCCAACTTCAAACTGTTCAGCGTATTCAGGAATTGCAGGCTTTCCCTTGAAAAATTCTAAAAATTCCCAGATTTCCCAGAATTTCAGGTTTTCCGGGCCGTTTTTCCCATTCAAAATGAATTGGCCATTTTTCAAACCTCCACCATTCCCACATTTTTCAACCGATTCAAACCATTCCACCTTCAACATATTTCACTCATCCTGGACATTCAAACTATTATTTTTCCAATTTCAAAAAAATTCCAGGAATTCCCAGAATTCCCAGATTTCCAAACCCTATTTTCACCCTTTTTTCTGGCGGCTACTCCTCCCACATCTTTCAACCCACTTCAACCGTTCCACCTGTCAAAACATTCCTCTTAATCAGGACAAAAAACTAATTTGTTTCTTGAACTGGAAAAATTCACAGTTTTCCCGAAATTCCAGGAATCCCGTAATACCATTTCTCAATTAAAAATGTTACTACTTCGACATTTCTCGACCGTTTTGAAAAATTCCAACACCAACCATTCATAACATACTTTTTTTTTTTTTTTTTTTACCATTTTCAAAAAAATCCCTCTTTTCCTGGAATTACCAATTTTTTATGAAATTCCCATTGAAATTAAGGGGACATTTTTCAAAATTCCGCAACTCCTCCATTTTTCATCCAATTTAAACCGTTTCAACTTCAAATATTCAGCCTGTTCAGGAATTGTGGGCTCTCCTTCAACAATTCTAAAAAAATTCCCGGATTTCCTACAATCCCCAGTTTTTAGGGACATTTTCCACATTCAAAATGAAATGGCCATTTTTCAAACTTCCACCATTTCCACATTTTTCAACCTATTCAAACCATTCCAACATTAACACATTTTACTCATCTTGGACATTCAAACTAACACTTTCACAAGTTCCAAACCAAATTTCGGTTTTCCTGGAAATTCAAACTCTTCAACATTCAAACTATTCTTACATTCATACTACATTCTGTCAGCATATGGTTTTCTACACCAAAATTCATCTATTTATTATTCTTCAAATTATTATTCTTCTTCTCCAGATTTTGGCATCCTCTACCTTCCACATTTTTCACCCGATTCAAACCGTTATAACTTCAAACTGTTCAGCCTATTCGGGAATCGCGGGCTTTCTCTTGACAAATTCCAAAATATCCCAGATTTCCCAGAATTCCAGGATTTCCGGGACATTTTCCCATTCAGAATGAATTGGCCATTTTTCAAACTTCCACCATTTCAAAATTTTTCAACTGATTCAAACCATTCCACCTTCTACACATTCCACCATTCAGGAAATTTTAACTATTCTTTTTCGAAGTTCAAAAAAATTCCAGGATTTTCCACAATTCCAGGTTTTCCAAAGCCCTATTTCAACCCTTTTTTCTGGCGACTACTCCTTCCACATTTTTCAACCCACTTCGACCTTTCTTTCCGTCAAAACATTCCTCTTAATCAGGACAAAAAAAAAGTTTTTGTTTTTTTTTAACTGGAAAAATTCCCGGTTTTCACGAAATTCCAGGAATTCCGTAATACCATTTCTCAATTCAACATGTTACTTCTTCAACATTTCTCGACCGATTTGAAACATTTCAACACCAACCATTTCAAATCATTGAGACCATTCAAGTTTTTTACCATTTTCTAAAAAATGGCCGCTTTTCCCGAAATTCCCAAATTTTTCTGAAATTCCCATTTAAAACAGTAGGACATTTTTCAAACTTCCACAATTACCAAATGTTTCAACCGATTCAAACCATTTTACCTTCAACACATTCAACTCATCCTGGAAATTCAAAATACTATTTTTCCACATTCAACAAATTTCCAGGAATTCTCGTTTTTTGGTAACCTATTTCCGCCCTTAAGTTCGACTACTCCTTTCACATTTTTCAACCCATTTAAATTGTTCCACCGTCAAAACACTCATATTCAGGACAACAATCAAGTTGGTTAAGGAACTAGAAAAATTCCCGGTTTTCCTGAAATTCCAGGAATTTCTCATATAAAAACTGTTACTAATTCAACATTTCTTGCCCAATTTAAACAATTCCAACACCAATCAATTCAACTCATTCGGGACATTCATGCTCCTAATCATTTTCAAAAAAATCCCGCTTTTCCCAAGATTCCCAAATTTCCAGGAAGTTCCCATTAAAATGAATGGGACATTTTTCCAAGTTGCACAATTACCACATTTTTCAACCTATTTCAACCATTCCAACATTAACACACTGCTTTTATCCTGGACATTCAAACTAACACTTTCCCCAAGTTCCAAACCAAATTCCGGTTTTCCTGGAAATTCAAACTCTTCAACATCCAAACCGTTCCAACATTCAAACTATTCTTACATTTCAGTTCAACTTCAGCATTGGAGCATTCACACGCACTTCCTTCAGGAATTGCCTTTTGTAGTTCAGTGTGTTTTTCTCCGTCTGCAGGAGGTGTGCCATTCCTCCGAGGTGACGGTGAGAAGCAGTGTCAGAGAGGTTGCCCCCTCCACGGCCATATTTCATAAAGAGGTACCTTTTTTTTTTTTCCTCTGTCCTTAATGATGAAAGCATATTAAGCGTTTCACATGGCGTGTAGTACATCAAACAGGTGCGCTTGTTAGCATACCACTGATTTCCGCAGGTGGTCCACGACGAGCGAGTGCACCAGAACAACATGGCCGGCATTCACGGACACCAGCACAACGACACAGGTTAGTTTATATCATAATAAGAGCCTTGATATGATTGTCTGTTCAGCGCCGAGCTGAAAATCTAAGTATGGAGAGTAAAATGTCGGACGGAGGGAATCGAGTAATTGCGGCCGCCTGCTTGCCAGAAAATGAGTACTGCTCGCGCCTTTAATGAAAGGATATTTCGCTTTCTATTCCTCTCACTGCGAATGACTTAATGAGGCAGCTTTCTTCTCCCGTCTTATTCAGTTAGGCTTGCCACAGGAGACGACCTACCCAAGGTTTCCACTCAGGCTTTGAAGCAGCAGTATGAAAAAACCATAGAGGAAGCAACACCAGCTGATGAAATTAAGGTAATGATGCCATTTGTTTGTCATAATTGACAGGGGTTTTACGGCTCGCGACTATGAAAATGAGGCGACACGTCGTGAAAAGCTGATTGCATAAAAGATACTGTGATTTGAACCCAAAGGCGAAATGACAATGAGATTAATCAGATTTATCATATTTGGATTGGGAATAGATTTTTTCAATTAGGGAACGGCCTTTTTGACATACATTGGTACCTTTACCTACGTAACTCAAAAACACAACACCACCCATTGAAAATGACCCGGAAACTATTTACTCCAATACAATCTAAACCACAGTCCCCTTAAAAACAGGACTGCGCTCCAAACAACTACAGTAGTTTCATGAATTAATGTACTAATATTGTAGAGCTTTTACCTTAGGAAGCGGAGTTCTACGGCACAGGTGTCAAATTCGTTTTTAGTGAGGGCCACATTGCAATTATAATAATAACTGGTATATATTGTATATATGTTATAGACAGAATATAATATATCTTTATATATATTATTCTGTACACATATTATGTATGTATTCGTATATATGTTAGATTTTGTTATCGCTATATTAGTCTATTTATACCTGCATTGTCCTTTCCATCCTTACACTTTCCATCATTGTAACTGAGCTACTGTGTTGAACAATTTCCCATGTGGATCATTAAAGTTTGTCTAAGTCTAAATCTAAGTCTATAATGAATTCTATTTATATAGTGCTTTTCTATCAACTAGATACTCAAAGCGCTCACATTCACACTTTAATTTTTAATTTATTTATCCTTTATTTAACCAGGTAAAATCCCATTGAGATCAAATATCTCTTTTCCAAGGGAGACCTGGCCAAGAGGGCAGCAGCAAGGTTACATTAAAAACAGTAAACAACACATAAAACATCAAATTTACAACATTAAAACTTGCTCACATAACACATTGGCATACAGACAAGGTAGACTGCAATCCTTTCACAGAAGCTTTAAACTCATTTAATGTAACAAGGGTTTGAAGTTGAAGATCCCCTGCAGTGGTGGTAAGCTACATTTGTAGCCACAGCTGCCCTGGGGTAGACTGACGGGTGAGGGGTGAAGTATTTTGCCCGAGGACACAAGCGAACCTGGACCCCTCAAGTTTCTGGCACGGCCGCTCTTCTGGCACGGCTGCTCTACCCACCATGCCTTCAGAGGGCTGCTTGTAAATATTTATGAATAGAACTATATATTAGCCTCGTTACACAATTTGCATAGACAATTGTGTTTGGTTATAATTATTTTTTTTACCAACATGGATAACTTGCTTTGAAATCGTAAGTCAAGGTGAGATGCAGATATTAATGTATTTATTTTTGATAACCAAAAAAAAACAAACTGCTTGGAATATATTGTTGCATGCATAGGTAATATAAGTTTTAAGATATAGAGAAGGGTTGCTGAAATTGTTTTAATTCCCATTCAAATTGCGATTGGACTTCATCATTTTTGAGAATTGGTTAAAAAAATTTTTTTTGCCAAATCATTTTTTTTAAAGAATCAATTTTTGGATTAAAAACCTTAAAAACTACTATTGTTAGTAATATTATTATTGCTATTGTTATTTTTATTATTATTATTATTGTTATTACCATTAGTGAAACTGTTGCTTTTACACATTTTTGGTTTTCCTTTTTCAATATTGTATTTAATAACGATTGTATTTGTCTTCTCAATTGCTTTTGAACATTTCTATCTTGAATATTGTAAATCAAATCAAATCAAATCAACTTTATTTATAAAGCACATTTAAAATTTACCACAGGGGTAGCCAAAGTGCTGTACAATGGGCAGGTTAAAAATAATACGAGAACCGAGCAAACACAACACAACATAAACAGAACACGATAAAAAATAAATAAATAAAATATAAAAACATAAAAACAGGTTCACAGCAGGTGTATTATGGGGCGCCATTGCAGGATGGATATCACTCAGTGTTAAAAGCCATGGAATAAAAGTATGTTTTTAAGAGAGATTTAAAAACAGGAAGAGAGGAAGCTTGTCTAACACTCAGAGGTAGGTCATTCCAGAGCTTGGGAGCAGCAGCAGCGAAAGCTCTGTCACCTCTAAGCTTCAGCCTTGTGTCCGGGACCGTCAGTAGCAGCCGATCGGCTGATCTTAGGGAGCGGGTGGGGCAGTAAGGCTGAAGGAGGTCGGAGAGATATGTTGGCGCGAGGTTGTTTAGACATTTAAAAACAAATAAAAGGAGTTTAAAATTGATTCTGTAACGCACAGGGAGCCAGTGAAGGGACGCTAATATAGGGGTGATGTGCTCACGTCTGCGGGTCTGTGTTAGCAGACGAGCAGCAGAGTTCTGCACGAGCTGCAGGCGGGCGAGGGAGGCCTGGCTAATGCCTACATACAGGGCATTGCAGTAGTCTAAACGAGTCGAGATAAAGGCGTGGATTAATTTCTAAAGATTGGATTGGTTTGGAGTTTCTCTATTTTCTTTTATTAGACAGATTAACATTCTGTGAATTTTGTAACTACAGTTTAGTTATAGTTTTTGCAACCTCCAACCTGTTTTTAAAAGGTTTTATTATAATTTATATACCAAATGATATAATACGACAATTGCCTTTAATCGAGAATTGATTCTGAATGTACTGATTCAAATCAGCACCCCAAGAATTGGAATCGAATCAAATTGTGAAGTGCCCAAAAATTTCCTCCACCAATATGCAGTGATTTCTTTCTGTCAAAATTTTAAAAAACAAATACATTTTGCCAGAAAATACTTTATTAACGCACACATCTGGCCCCTGGGCCTTGAGTTTGACACCTGTGTTCTACGGTATCTACTTCCAGCTGCTTCTCCGGCGTGTACCAATGGGAATTGTTATTGTTGGTTATGTTGCACACGGACGTCTTTAAGTGATGAACCGAAAGATCAGCGATACATGTATGTCTCTGTACCAAGTGTAATCCTCGATTGCCCAGTTTGTACAGTCAGGATACAGACCGAACTGAAACACGTCATGCACACCATCAGCAGCTTTTTAAAAATATGTTTATGGATAAATGTGAAGCTCCTGCTTCATGTGATACAGAATGATTGCTACATGGTAGGACACATTTTTCATTTATTTTGTTTCCCAGATTCAGTGGGCGTCATCCACCTCTTTTTCTCAGCACCTTCCTTCTGCACTCGTTTTCACCATTCAAATGGTTGGAGGGCAGGGTTGAAAAAGAAAAACTACTTTAATTTATGCTCGCAACCTAAAGCAAAACAAAAAGCCGAGAAGCAGCTCATATCTCAAAAAACGTGTAGGTTGAGGTACCACTGTATATAATCTCTGTTGACATTTTAAACTTCTGGAGTTACATCTGAAACCTTTTTAACTGTTCCTTTTACCATGCCTACAAACTACATAGGTCGATATGGATTTTAACCAGTTTCAGTGGACTCCAGTAAGCAAGTTATCCGAAGCTTCAGCCAAGACCAGCCACAAATACTCCTCATCTGTGAAGACCACTGCCTCATCTGCAGTTTCATCAGCCGCTAACGAAACAACAGAATATTTCCCTCCTCCTCCTCCGATGAGTCTGCTGGAGGTACCACAACAAGAACTTGAGAGCAGTTCCCAAGCCTCCCAACATAAAACCACTGTCAACAGGGAGCAGTACTTTAAACATAAGAGCATGGCTGAACTGAAGCGCCTCTACAAGCACATTCATCCAGAAGTCCGCAAAAACCTGGAAGAAGACTACCACAATCAGCTTACCGAGGCGCAGCAAACCTTTCTGGAAAATCAGGAGGTGGTGGGAGATGTTCAGCAGGCATGCTTTATGTTTGAAAATGAGGGTTCGAGTGGGAGTACGAGTCCTGACCGAGAATCCGTGGAGTGGGACGAGATCCTTAAAGGAGAAGTTGAATCCAGGCGCTGGATGTTTGAAAACAAGCCACTGGATACGATTAAAGATGACAGTCCCAATGATAATGAGGATAAGAATATTGCACAGCAGGAAATCATTGCCGGTAAGGATGTCAGATACACAGCATGGATGTTTGAGACTAAGCCCATTGATGCTCTGGGCAATGAGATGGAGGATTTTTCCGAACAGACACAAAAAGTGACTGATCTTGCAAAAGGTGACGTCCGTACCGCTACTTGGCTCTTTGAGACGCAGCCTCTCGACTACCTAAATAAGATCTACCAAGATGATGAACAGAATGGTGAGACTGTTATCACCAAAGACATCACTGGAGGAGATGTGAAAACTGCCAGGTATCTCTTCGAGACCCAGCATCTTGATTCCCTGGGCAAAACTGAAACTTTTGAGGAAAGCCACTTCCTCAGCCTGAAGTCTGAGATGGAAGAGTTAAAAGGGGATGTGAAGACGACCACACGCAGGTTTGAGACTCTGCCCATGTGTGTCATTAGGGGGGATGCTGGAGAGATGCTGCAGATCACCACCATTCGCAGGGAGGAGACAGAGAAAGGAGATGTTAAGACGTCACGCTGGATGTTTGAAACCCAGCCCCTAGATACAATTAACAAAGACCTTGTAAACGTAAAGCTCATATGCGGTATTTCCATGGAGGACAATGTTCAAGGCGGAGTCAACAAAGGGAGATGGCTTTTTGAGACAAAGAATCTGGATACCATCAAGGACGAGGAGTGGGAGATTTCCAGGAAGCAAAAGGAAGAGATAATTGGAGCTGATGTGAGAAAACACTGCCTGGTGTTCGAAACTCAACCTATGGGTATGCTGAAGGATAACGCCAATGCTAGACCTGTTCCTTCTGAGGAGATTATAGGAGGTGATGTGCGATCAGCGAAACACCTGTTTGAAACTGTGCCAATGGAACATCTCAAAGAACTGATGGAAGTGGGGAAACTTCAGAAAAGGGTGGCAACTGAAGAAGAAAAGGGTGACGTGAGACATCAGAAGTGGGTGTTTGAAAGCCAGCCTTTGGAGAGCATAAGAGAGGAGAAAAAAGAAATTCTGAGAACTGTGAATATTGAAGCTCTAGATAAAGGAGATGTGACAAATTATAAGGAAAAATTTGAGTGTATGGATTTAAGTAAATGTGAAGGGGCACAGAAAATTCAAGTTGAGGGCGTCACAAGCGGCTCAGTGGAATCCAACAGAGTTCTTTTTGAATCTACGCCTATGTATGCCATGCAAGACAGCTCTGGCCACTACCACGAGGTGAGGACTGTGACGCGAGAGGAGATAGTCAAGGGAGACGTGCATAGTTGCAGATGGATGTTTGAAACACGACCTATTGATGAGTTTGATGACAGCATCAACAAGTTTCAGCTCATCAAAGGCATTTCTAAACAAGAGATCGAGTCAGGGGATGTCAAGACGGCCAAATGGCTCTTTGAAACTCAACAGCTTGATACAATCAAACATGTTGACAGTGAAGAAAAGGAGACTATAGAAAAGACTGAAATTGAGAGAGGTGACGTGAAGACTTGCAGGTGGCTGTTCGAGACACAGCCGATGGATGCCTTGTATGAAAAGGTGGAGAAGAGCGATGCGAATGTTGAGGAAGTGCAGAAAGGTGATGTGAAAACCTGCACTTGGCTCTTTGAGACCCAGAGTCTTGACAACATACGTGACCATACAGAGTTAGAGTCTGAGACCGTTTTGAAAACCTGCACTGTAAAACAAGATGACATCCAAGGGAAAGATGTGCGACTGGCCCGCTTCCTTTTTGAGACAGAGAATCTCGAAAACCTCACCGGCGAAGACAGCGGCTCTTTCCGGAAGGTCACGGAAATCGACATTCAGTCGGGTGATGTTTCCAAAATGAAGTACATTTTTGAGAATCGCTCATCAGACATAATGACCTCTACTTCGAAGGAAACAATGCAGCGGCTAAAGATACAGCAGGCTGAAGACATCCAGAAGGGTAATGTCGTCAACTGCACCTGGATGTTTGAGAATCACCCGATCGATGCCATCCATGAAGAGTCCAAAGAAGAGAGAGAAAGGAAAACAGTCACTGATGTCCAAGGGGGTAACGTTGACAAAGGCCGCTTCATTTTTGAGACATTCTCTCTCGATCAAATTAAGGACAAAACCACTGAGTCTGAAATGACAACGCTCACAAGCATCTCTAGAGAGGAAGTCGAGAAGGGAGATGTTAAAAACTACACCATGATGTTTGAGACTCAACCACTGTATGCTATCCGCGACAAAGAAGGTCATTACCATGAAGTCACCACTGTCACCAAGGAGGAGATCATAAGAGGAGACGTGGTGGGAGCCAGATGGCTGTTTGAGACTAAACCTCTGGATTCTATCAGAGACTCTGAGGAGGTTTATGTTATAAAATCTGTTACCGAAGAAGGCGTCAACAAAGGAGACGTCAGCTCTGCCAGATGGAGATTTGAAACCCAACCTCTTGATGAAATTTCAGAAGAAATAAAAATCAAGTCGAAAACAGTTGCAGACATCCAGGGAGGTGATGTGAAAACAAGCAAGCATAGATTTGAGAGTGATGAGATGTCACAAAAGTACATCAGAACGGTCAGCGTTAGCGAAATCCAAAAGGGGGACGTCAGATCGGCTACGTGGATGTTTGAAACCCGTGCAATTGACGAAATTGGCAGCGAGGGAGAAGAGTATGACGGTATGGAGAAAGTGACAAAAGAGGAAGTTATGAAAGGGGATGTGAAGCAGTCTGTTTGGCTTTTTGAGAAGCAGCCTCTTGATAGCATCAAAGATACAGAAGACACAACTCTGCTAGTCCAAAAGGAGGAAATCCCACAGGGTGATGTAAAAACAACAACATGGCTCTTTGAAACGACGCCTTTCCATGAATTCAACGAGAGCAGTGTGGAAAAAAGAGACATCATGGGCAAAAGCGTCAAAGAGACACTCGAGGAACTGTACAGTCAGAAAATGGTCAACTCGCAAGGTGTCCTTATTGAGGCAGATGAAATTGGTGATGTTCGCATGGCCAAGTACAAGCTGATGAACCAAGAGGCCCCGCAAATCCAAAAAGAAGAAATTATTCGTGGCAACCTGAGCAACATCATGATGAACCTCCTGAATCGCAGGGAGATCACGGAGAGGGCGATAACTATAGACAAGGAAGAGCGGGGCAACATCAACACCACAGTCGAGCAACTGTTCAACCAAGAGACGGGCAGCCAAATCGAAAAAGAAGAAATCCTCCGTGGCGACATTCAGGAAGCCATAAATAGCCTGCTGAGAAATGAGAGTTCTTCCAAGCGTGGTATTCTGATTCAGGAGGATGAGAAAGGAGATGTGAGGATGACAATCTATTCCTTATTGAACAAAGAGGAACGAGCTGGCATGGAAAAAGAGGATATTGTTCAAGGCAACGTCAGCAAAACGCTTCATCGCCTCCTCTCCAACTCAGGGGCAGAGGACTCGAAAAAGATAAGGGTAGAAGACACAGAACGGGGCAATGTCAGCTTTTACTCCACGTGCATAGAATCTGGAGCCTTGGAGTACTTGAGGCAGCTTCAGTGTGATACAAATGAAACAGAGCAAGTCGTGGAAAAGGAGCATATCATTGGTGGGGATATCGAGGAAACTAAAATCTTGCTTAGGAAGAATCAACAGGAGATAGGTCGCACAGTGGCAAAGGACGATATAGTTCCTGGTGATGTATGCAGCATTGTTCAAGTCTTTATGACAGAGCCCAGTGTTACTTTCCGAAACCTCGACAATCAAGACATCGTTAAAGGGGACCTTAGTGCGGCCTTGGATTCGCTGACTCAAGCCATCAATCAGAAAGTGGTGCTAGAGAAAGAGGAAGTGGTAAAAGGAGATTTACCCACAACTTTGAAATCTTTGGAGAACGCTCAGCATCAGTCCAAAGAAATGGAAAAGCCAGAAATCATTCGGGGAGACATTAGAGGTGCTCTCGAGTCACTAGAGAAGTCTGCAACTGTAAAAATGGAAGTGACTGTTGAAGATTTAGTGCCAGGCGATATCAGAGGAACGCTGAAGTCCCTGGAGGAGGCCAAACGAGTAGTGAAGGAAGTTGAAAGAGAGGAGATTGTTAAAGGAGACATTCACACCGCCATGCAAGGTTTACACGAGGCATCCAGTGACAAAAAATTATATCAGCATCAAGTGAGTGAACAAGGCGATGTTAAAGGTACCATCCAGCTCCTCCTTGAGCCGACGACCAGCCCAAGGATGCAGCGCAGGGGGAGCACCGAGGGAGATGTGAAAACATCCATAAAATCGCTGTATGCCGAACAAGAAACATTTGTGGAAAAAGAGGAAGTAGTGAAAGGGGACGTTCAAGGTGCGATAAAGTGTCTCATGCAAAAAAAACATTATTCAAAGCCAAAACGCATCCATTCTCTCAAGAAAGCAAAGGCTCCGCAGAAAAATCCATTAACTGTAAATCAAGTGGTGCATGAGGGCTCACGTGAAGAAAAGAGGGAGAGCAAAACAGGCAGTTCAGATGCCGCTGTAAAAAATATCTCTCAGAGCTGTGAGTCACAGAGGCACAATGAAAGCAAACTGGTGAAAACACAGGTGATTACCAATGAGACCTCTGTAGCCAAAACCCACAATACTGCTGGGGCCGCTCCACAAAAGAGCATGAAAGAAGAGAGGCACAAAGTGCTGCTCCCACACAAAACACAATCCCAAAAGCCCATTATGATAACGACTAAACAAACGGCTAATTATGAGCAGGCAAAAACTAAATCCGCTGATGTGAATACAATTAAAGAGGCACACGATTCGTCGCAGACAAATATATCAGACAAGCAAATATGCGAAATGAAATCAGTCAAACAGGTACAGACGACAGTCGTGCAGAAGACTGTCTCACACAAACAAAATGTCACAATATCTGAGCAGAGCTCCACATCTAAAAATGTCATCCAAGATAAGACTCATACACAAAAGCAAGGCATTAAAAACATGAAGACTGACTCTCGTAACCTTGACATGATGACGCGGGGCGTAAACAAAAAGGGGAAACCAGAAATTCACTTCCCTCCACCTCCCGCATCTCCACCTCCGTCCTCAGAGTCGGAGTTTTCCCTCCCTCCCCCGCCATCTCCAATCCTGGAAAACCCAGCACCTCTGATGTCTCAGTCTTCCACTGTGACGCTGGAGAGTGAACTCCCGCCGCCGCCGCCGCCGCCACCACCACCTGTTGAATGTGTCAAATCAGAGCCGGAATTTTTTCCACCTCCTCCTCCCTCTTGGACTGGACCAGATTTCCTTCCTCCACCACCTTCCCAGGAAGATCTTGGCACAATCCCGCCACCTCGGCCTGCAAATCCAGGGAAACCCATTGGTAAGCCTTTGTTTAAAGTGCCCAAACAAGAAGAAGCACCAAGGCCCGTACCGGCAAAACCAAAATGGCAAAAAAATCTGCAAAGACCTACTCAGCTTCACCTTGACCAAGTAACAACATCCACTGTCACAGAGGTCAAAGTTCAAGAAAGTATACCAGGTACAAGCCAGAAAATTAAAGCGGACCCGAAAATACAAAGCCTTACTTCTGCTAAACTGACAGAAAAAGAAACCCCACCACCACCCAAAAAAACATTTCTTCCCCCCATTAGGTTGCCTCCACCACCTGAACCTGTTCCTGAGACAAAACCGAGGCCCTACGCTCGCAAATTCAAAACTCCCCTAATGCTCGCCGAGGAGAAATACCGTCAGCAGACAATGGAGAAAGAGGAAACAGAGAGAAGTACAGTCGCAACTCCCGCAACTCCTCCAGTAAATGCACAGGTTCTCTCCAATATTGACAGTCTGCAGCTTTCTGCATCAAGTAAGACTGAAAAAAGAGAGACCACAGAAACAACCAAAGGACAAGTACACATTTCCAAAGAGGAAACAAAAACACAATATGTAGCCACCAATGAAAGTCCATCTCAGATTTCTCAGACCAAGCCCTTGATGTCAGTGGTAAATAAGAAAGTAGCCCCAGGGTGTTCCGGTATTTCTTTGGAGAACCAGCAAAAAATACTCTCCTCAAAAGTCACCATAAAGAATCAGGCAGCACCTTCACCTAAGGGTCCGCCTATTTCTGAACAGAAACCCTCCAAAGTAGAAATCCAGTCAGCTTCTAATGTTGTCACCTCTTCAGTCACCGAGCAGCAGTTCATTAAGCAGTCCAGGGTCAGTACTGTCATGCAGACTGCGCCGTCAAAGGAAAATATAAATATCCAAGGGCAGGCCGCAGCTTTACCGAGAGCTCAGGATGCCAAAAACCTCAATGAGTTGTTCACGAAAGAAGGCAAAATACCCCCGTCTCAACCCACAAAAATTCCAAAGGTAACTCCCAGTTTCAAGGTGAAAACGTTTAAGATGCCGCCAGAGAAAAAAGAGATGCAGAGCCAAAAAGAGACAATGAAAGAAGTCCTCCATTTGCAGGGGAGTGAAGCAAAAGTGACCCAAGAAAGCTCCCAGATGAGGTCATCCGCAACAGAAGTGAAAGTAAAAGCGACGAAAAATCAAGAAAGTCAGCTGAAGAGTGAGAAACTTGTGCAAATGAATGAAGCCAAAGAAACCCTGCCAGCACCAGTCACTGTTTTAGTGCCCAATAAGGAGAAGATAACATCTCCGGCAGCATCTGTGTCCCATGTTCAGCAGAGCACAAGGGTAGAGCAGGTCCAAAGACGACAGGAAGTGGTTGTGACAGAGAGGGTGGTGCAACAAAACTCTCAGAGCCATGAAGCTGCACATATGCACCAAAAGCAAACTCAGCAACAAGTGGCAGAAACAAACAAAATGCAGAGAGCATCGGGAAAGTCCAAAAGTGAGCTGAAGAGCGCGTCCGTCAAAAAGGAGGCTCATTCCGAGGAGGTCCAACAATCAGACAAATGCCGTGAAATGCAGAAGCTGCTCACTCAAATCGAGGAGCTTGAGGGCACGCCGAGCAAGATTGACTCCACCACCGTCAGCGTGATTATAAGTGAGCTCCCTGATTGGCTGCTTGGCTCGGTGGAGAGAAAGAATTTGAGCGGTATTGCCAAGCAGTCAAATAAGAAAAAGTTGAAAGAGATGCTGGTTTATTTGAAGAATATCGTTCAAGTTAGGTACACAACTCTGGAGGAGAAGTTGACAGTGGAGGTAAAAGAAAAGGAGGCGCCGCCGGCAGTGCTTCCAAAACCAGGGAAGAAGGTGTTTAGTGGTGTGACGACAAATATATCAAAAATCAGTACGAGATCGTCTGAAGAAAGAAAATCTCTCCAAGAGAGGAAAAAACAGGAGCTGAGTGAAGCAACAGATCAGAGAGCACACTCCCCACTGGCGAGCATTCGCACCCCCTCGCCCACCTTCATCAGCATCGAATCCAGGAGGATAGAGTCACCGCTCAGAGGTACCCCATCACCGCAGCCGTACAGGTCTGTTGGGACACCGCCGCCCGCACCTCGTAAGCAGTTCACAACCACAACGGCCTTCAGGGCCACACCATCTCCCACAATGAGCCGCTCAGAGAAGCTGATGAAACTGAAAGACGCTTCCCCAAAGCATTCTGGCGACCTCACCCCACCACCTCCAATGGTGACATCGGAGGTGATTGTGAGTGCCGAATTCTCTTCGTCTGTCGAACAGGCCATTCCCACGGTGAGGACTGAGCAGGGCTTGGTGGATACGGCAGAAACTGGTGACTCCATGATGACGGTCAAAGATAAAAAGTCTTTCTTTGAGGAGGCCCGGAAAGCAGAAGTCAGCAAGTTGTATCTAAGAAAGGATCCGATTGACATCCCTGAACGCCTCGAAGCTGACACTGAGGAGAATGTGCAGGTTTTGACTGCAGACATACCAAAAGAGGATCTTCCCAAAGTGGATTTGACTAAACTGGTGAATAGATTTGAATCCACACGACCGAAAGTCTACTCCAGGAAGGAGCCGATTGTCATCACAGAAAGGCTTGGGAGTGACACAGAGGACGCAGAGGCCGAACCGCACACACCCCGAACAGAAGAACTGCCGACCTTCAACGTCAAAGCGATAAAGAATGTGTTCGAAAGTGGCGAGCACAGTTCTCAGGCAGCCCGAGATCTACGGGAACAAATTGAGAAAAGGGAACCGGACTTTCCGCACGCGGAAATGTCCTCCGTCACCGAGCGGTTTTGCAGCGTTGATGACTTTGGCAACATGATGAGGAGTGAGGTGCATTCTGGGAGCTCTCTGACCCGCGGCAACCCTCCATCCTACGCCGACGTGGTGAGAGGCGCGGTTCCAACTCTTGCCGTGCCCCCGGAAGCCTCTGCCGAGGAGCTGCTGAGAAACTTCCAGCAGTCTTGGGCCGAGGGCCAAGGAACCTTCCAGAATGTGGGCTTCAGTGTCATGGAGCAGAGAAGTTCCCAGATTGTCACACATCAGCAGGAGACTGTCGTGACGGGTAAAGCGAGCAATGCGGCATGAGGACACTAAACTGGCACGATGGTGTGTTGTGGTTTGGGACCTTTTATTGCATTGTGTGGTACGAAAACAGAAATTAACCCTTTGGTATGAAAACCATGTTCATTGTGTTGTTTTCAGCAACTTTCTCACCTCCTAATGTTTCATGCAACTCATGTGTGATTCTAGCAGAGACGCTAACATATTGAACTATTAATATTTCTCACACCTCAAAACGTTTTCATCGACAAAGAACTGTATCCAACTAGGATAACGATGTCTTTGTTGTTCATTTGAATACTGTTGTTTCCCTGCTAATATAATATCCAGGTAAGTGACGTTAAATCCTTTTTCCACCAGAATTAACGTGACGCTCACCATTGTGCAGATGTGCTATTGATGAGGCAGGAGGCATATGAATATATATTGTGATCACCACAGCATAAAAATAGAGAATAGGACAAATACCTTATGTATTACTTACAAGACACAAAAAGGACTTATTCTAACCCATTTTCTTTTCCCTATTTGTCTTATCCCAAGGACGTATTAGAAGAAAACACGCCCCGGGAAATGACACGTTGCTCGTTTCCCGCTACGTCATCACCCCAACCTGCTTTGTTGCTGTAGCGCAGGCAGAAGAAAATACTACTCTACGAAGTACTGCGTTACGTCAAGGTCATTAGACAGACCATAAGATAAAAATAGCCAAGGTCACCGTATATTTAGAGGCTACAATATGTTCAATAGTTGAGTGAGCTAGCTCATATGACGAGCAATTTCAAAATAAAAGAAACATTCTAAAAATAGCTCGTGCAAATTTTGTAAGTGTATTAGCTGTTTAATTATTCATGAAATGCAGTAAATTACAGTGAAGTCTGTTTGATGCTAGTCTAATGTCGTAGTTTACTAGCTACAGGCGCGTTAGCTAGCTCGTATGTCGGGTTATGTTAAAATAATAAAAAAAATGGCAATATTTACGTGGAGTCGCAAAAGATTGAATACCTGATCAAACACGAGTCTCGTTACTAGGGAAATCAGTAATGATCATAATTACTTACAGTCAGTTGCTTTCTGCTCAGCCTACAATATTCTCATGACAGTTGGGATAGCACTTGCTTGATGTGAACGCGCAAAACCGAGAGCAAAAGCCTAAGGGAGAGAATTAATTGATGCATAAAATACATAACATTTGCCAAAAAATAAAAATAAATAAAAAAACAGAAAAATAAGACAAGATAGAGTGTAGCCACAAAATATAAAGCATGACGAGGCTTAAGTCAGGGTGTTCCGGTGCAACTTCCGTTGCATAATTGATATTTGGAGCTTTGTGTATTGGCCTGCAGCGATATTGATCCAACACAAAATCATCAGGAATCGTACATACTTGTTTTATTTTGAAGTGAGGAATGTTAGAAAAGGTTTGATCAAGTAAAATGAGTCAAACAGAGAACAATGGTAGCTATGAAAAAACACTAACCTCTTTGTTATTAACCGTCTGAAATTGACTTTTTAACTTGAAGTGGAGTGCTAATTATTTTTGGTGACACCTAGTGGCCACAATAACTCAAGTTCATGACACAGTCCCTTGAATTATGCGGACACGTTTGTTACTGGATACGTAAGTAATATACTTGATTTTTTTTTTTTATATTGACACGTTTTAGACTAATATTCAATTAGGGACATTTATTAAGTATGTCTAGCATGTGTGCTATTGTCTGCTTAGCTGCTAGTAGCCTATAGCCTAGCATGTTTTTGTAAACGACTCGACTAAAATACGCAAAAATACAATTTTTGTGTGTTTATTGGAGGACTAACTGGCTGTCCCTGTTTGCACAAGTAAACACGCTGCAGGACTGCTTGTATCAAAGATGATATCAACGAGTTCAAATGCAAGCCTGCTGTATGAAATGATTTTCTATTTTTGCTGATTCCACATTAATATCTGATATCAATATCAGATCGGGACACGTATTCATAAATTGATCATCCTTTTAAAACGCAGCTATTACTTTGTAGCATCTAATGTATGCTCATGTAAATTGATTGTGTGTCTTTCGTGTGTGTGTGTGTGTGTGTGTGTGTGTGTGTGTGTGTGTGTGTGTGTGTGTGTGTGTGTGTGTGTGTGTGTGTGTGTGTATAGAAGACTCGAGTTCCAGACGCCGAACTGTGCAGGGCGTGTCGGACGAGGGTGTACCCCATGGAATCTCTGATCGCAGACAAGCAAAACTTCCATAAAACTTGTTTCCGCTGCGAACACTGCAGAGGCAAACTGAGGTGAGTGAGTGAACGTTCCTGTCGTCAAGCAACGTGTCCTCACAAACATCGCTACTTCTCCAAAGTCCACATCTTGGAGCCGTTGAACAAGTTTGGCTCACTTTGGTACGGTTTATTTTGTGAAGCACATGACAGTCCGTCACAATGTCCTCCGTTTTTTATTTTTTCTCCCTTTTGTACAAGTGATTGGTGCCTCACCATGAACATTTGCCATTAGCAGCTGTGGCTGTAAGCAACCTCCAAGCAGTGGCTGCTTTGAAGTGGCATGAGTGGTTTCCCTACCTAAAATGTTCTCAGCTGTTGGGGCCAAAGTCATGTGTTACATTTGTGGTACTGTTATTTACAAAGAACTCATCGGCGCTAATAATGCTAGCTAATTAGCTAATTGGTTCAGTTGCTGCCACGTCGTGCTATATCAACTTTCTTTGGACCGTACCGGACCACTCGGTTGAAACGTGGCTGCGACTAAAAGTATGAAATGAGTGTTGGCGCGGGTCGCCATGTAAAGAGCCACCGGGCCGTAAAGAACGCCTCCGGCGTTCAGGGCTATGGTGGTGCGGTACGGCAGCTTGTCAGGGACGGGGGAGGCCATCTGACGTCTGCAAGTCAGGCACTTTGTTGGCCCCCAAGTACTCCACCACGGCCCTGCTCTCTGACACCACCTTGGTGGGTGTGGCAAAGATCATGGAAGGGGATTCTGTTGGAACACTTGGTCTCATCGGAGAAGAACCGGTCAGCTTCTGTGTCCATCCATCCGTCCATTTTCAACCGCATACCCGGAATCTGGTCACGGGGACAACAGCTTCAGCAGAGACCCCCAGACTTCCCTCTCCAGAGCAACATTAGCAACTTCTGGCCTGCCCCGGGGTCTCCTCCCAGTGGGACGTGCAACGAGGACCTACCAAGGGAGACGCTCGTGAGGCATCCACACGAGATGCCCGAACCACCTAAGCTGGCTCCTTTCCAAGCGAAGGAGCAGGGGCTCTACTCCGAGTCTTTCTCAGGTGACTGAACTTCTCACCCTATCTCTTAGGGAGATGCCAGCCACCCTTCTGAGGAAACTCATTTCGGCCGCTTGTATCCGTGATCTTATTCTTTCGGTCATGACCCACACTTCATGACCATAGGTGAGAGTAGGAATGTAGATAGCTCGGTAGACCGAGAGCTTTGCCTTCTAGCTCAGTGTGATACTGCTAAATTTGTACTATATTTTGGGCTTGTTTTTTTCGGCGAAAGGCTGACAAAACCACCCCAGCAAGAGCTTTTTTGCCTTTTTTCTAATTGTAGGGCGATCGGCTGCCAGTCGATCTGTGTCCCAGTGTTACATGTGAAGGGTTGTACTCAGGTGAAAGATTCCTTCAAAATGGACGCACGCTCATGGAGACACAATTACATTTCCATATTCCTTCTCACACACGTGCAGTAGTCACATGAGTTCCAGGAGGGGGCATGTCCTGCCAAAACACCGGCTTAAAGGCCTACTGAAATGACATTTTCTTATTTAAACGGGGATAGCAGGTCCATTCTATGTGTCATACTTTATCATTTCGCGAAAATGCCATATTTTTGCTGAAAGGATTTTGTAGAGAACATCGACGATAAAGTTTGCAACTTTTGGTCGCTGATAAAAAAAGCCTTGCCTGTACCGGAAGTAGCGTGACATCACAGGTTGTGGAGCACCTCACATCTGCACATTGTTTACAATCATGGCCAGCAGCAGCGAGAGCGATTCGGACCGAGAAAGCGACGATTACCCCATTAATTTGAGCGAGGATGAAAGATTCGTGGATGAGGAAAGTGAGAGTGAAGGATTAGAGGGCAGTGGAAGCGATTCAGATAGGGAAGATGCTGTGAGAGGCGGGTGGGACCTGATATTCAGCTGGGAATGACTAAAACAGTAAATAAACACAAGACATATATATATATACACTATTAGCCACAACACAACCAGGCTTATATTTAATATGCCACAAATTAATCCGCATAACAAACACCTCCCCCCTCCCGTCCATATAACCCGCCAATACAAATCAAACACCCGCACAACACACTCAATCCCACAGCCCAAAGTACCGTTCACCTCCGTAAAGTTCATACAGCACATATATTTCCCCAAAGTTACGTACGTGACATGCACATAGCGGCACGCACGTACGGGCAAGCGATCAAATGTTTGGAAGCCAAAGCTGCGTACTCACGGTAGCGCGTCTGCTATCCAACTCAAAGTCCTCCTGGTTGTGTTGCTGTAGCCAGCCGCTAATACACCGCTTCCTACCTACAGCTTTCTTCTTTGCTGTCTCCATTGTTCATTAAACAAATTGCAAAAGATTCACCAAAACAGATGTCCAGAATACTGTGGAATTTTGCAATGAAAACAGACGACTTAATAGCTGGCCACAATGGTGTCCCAAAATGTCCGCACAATCCGTGACGTCACGCGCAAACGTCATCATACCGAGACGTTTTCAGCAGAACATTTTGCGGGAAATTTAAAATTGTACTTTACTAATCTAAGCCGGCCGTATTGGCATGTGTTGCAATGTTAAGATTTCATCATTGATATATAAACTATCAGACTGCGTGGTCGGTAGTAGTGGGTTTCTGTAGGCCTTTGATTTATTTGATGTAAAGTGTGTACAAATTGAGAATAAATGGGGAGGATTTGTATGTCTTTTTGGACATGTTGTCAAAAAAATATGTCAAATATGTGATTTACGATATTGATACTGTATACATTGTGGATAATGCATATGTTTAAGAGCTATTTCTTTATTCATAATCATGTTTGAATCAGCTCATAATTTTCCATGTATAC